>NC_048316.1:2187161-2211617 GCF_013100865.1 Trachemys scripta elegans | reverse complement strand
GTGAGGTTTTTACTCACGAAAGCTTATGCCCAAATAAATCTGTTAGTCTTTAAGGTGCCACCAGACTCCTTGTTGTTTTTGTGTCATGAGTGATTCATTCTGATGGGAACACATTGTGGTGGAGGTTCGGTTTCCCCTCTGGAGCTGAAATGAAGGAATCAGTGGTACACACCCTGATATCCAGCATCTCCCAAGTGCTTTCAGCATTCTAACAATGGTCTCTGCTCTCAAGCTGCTGAGAGGTATTTGCTACTCATGGGCTTCTCACTGAACATTACAGCAGCCCCTGCGCAAACTGGAAAAATTAGAGCGCTTTCTTTAAAAAATAAACTAACTCCTTCCTAGGTGATACATTATAACTGCCTCTAGTGGCTGGGATCCTGAGCACTTGGAAAGGAACTTTACTCACATACAGGTTATTCCTCTGAAACTGCAATAAACACAAGCCACCTTCTCTGTGGAAGGCTTCAATACACAGACAGCAGACAACTTTCCAATGGGCAGTCACAGCTGAACTAGTGTTCATCATTTTTCAGACATGGTTATTGACCAGCGTCACCAGGCAATCACAACACCCATTTCTGTCGCTTACCACTGAGGCTCAGTCCCTGCATTAGTGGACATGTATTTGCTTTGTTTGCTAGTACGGCCAGTATTGTTTTCCTTGCTAGGAAAGAAAACAGTCTCTAGAAATGACTTTTCACAAAGACCCCCTATCCTGGGCAAAAAATGCTACCTCGCTTCTAACTCAGGAAAACAAATCTCTGTGGAACAGCAACCAAGCCTGAGCTACTACGCTTTGTTTCAGTTACATTTTGCTTTTGAAAGCAACTTTAAATCCACCCCCTTGCCCATTTCCTTTGAGCAAACTGTAGAATACGTTACTCGAAAGTTGCTAAAACTGCTCAGTATATTTCTCTGAATGGTCAGTTTTAGAGGTGGGCCAAAACCATAGCCATGTATTCAAATCCACGTTGGCTCCCTGCATTTTGACAGCCTGGGTAAGTTCAGTTAAATGGGACCAAGAACCAAACGCCTCCTAGGTTTGAATCTGCAAAATAAAAACCTACCAAACAAGGTTTAGCAAAATTAAAATGACCCCTGGTTTAACCTGTTCTGAGTATGTGTATATGTTTTCCCCAGTTTCTAGCAGCAGATATTGGAGTCATGCTGTCATCATTAATATCCTAGTACTGAAAACCCCCATGCGTCCCTGATATTTGAAAAAAGGAAAGCATGTGTCTGACTAGCACACTAGGAGGTGGGAATACAATGCAAATCCTTCCACGGACTCTAACGGGCACGGGATTGGACCCTTCATCTCTGCAAACAGGAAAACAGCCTGGTGGTAGGATGCCGGGCACTGGAGAGCTTGTAAAAAAAAAAGTCTTTAAAACCAAAACTGGTGAAAGTGCAACTGAGCCTCCTTCCTGCTTCCTCTTCTGGGACAACCCGAAGGGCTCTCAGGGCAATCGACCGCCGCCCAGCTTTGCTACAGTTCATCTAGCAAATTCAGTACGGACCTTCAGGAAAACAGTGCCCAAAGGGACAAGAGCCAGGCGTGTTCAGAAAGACAAGGTCCTTGTTACATGCTTTGCAGGGCAGCTTGCTCTTATATTTAATATTTTATACTGCACTATTCCTGCTCTGTGGGCCGTGTTCAATCAATACATATATATAAATAATTGAAGCCCATTTGTGTTTAAACTGCTGTGTCAGGTTTTCTTGCCAGTATTCACAGAGGGACCTTTTTCCATACATTGCCCATCTTTCTCCTCTCCCAAAAATATCCAGTCTGGGCCGGCTTGAGCAGTCAGCTGAGAGCTGAGCTCTGATGGGGTCATCTAGCCCTCTCTCTTACAGAAGTGGGAATTAGATAGACCCCCATGGGACACAGAACTATCGGCACCACTGACACGTGGTCTTCCTCCAGCTCAGGCAGGACATTTGGCACTAGAAAGGACAGATTGTGAGCCCATTTCCCAGGCAAAGGATATAGAATCCCTCCTTCTTCCTTCATGACAGTTTTCTGCTTAGCTTTAGCTATCCATGTTTTCAGTCTGGGTCTTTCCAACTGAAATCCTGAGGTGGCTCACCTCAGTGTCTCTGTAGTGGGCTGCCCACTGCCAGGTGAGAGAGAGAGATTCAACTCCTGGCCTCGCTCACTCATTCCCCTGGATGTGGTGTACTCAGAGAACTCCTCCTGCTCTATAGCTGACACGTGGGTGATCTAGGAGCTCTGTAGGTCAGCTCGCCTGACCAGCCCTCACTGGAGCCGCTATGGTGAAGGATTAAGTGTGAGAGGGAGACATGGTCGGGGAATCCTCCATTGCAGACTAGAAAATGCAAACTTGTAGACTAGAGGTGAATCTGCATGACAGAGGCATGCACCAAGCTAGATTCAGACTCACTGCCATGCAAAATACCTAGAAACCTCTTAAAGGCTGTGTGGGGGTTTGGTGGGCAGATTGTTTGATACACTGTGCTCTGGGCTTGTTCTGCCTTCCACAGCAGATGCGTCAAGGATATTATTTGCTTGTTGAGAACTGACAATGGTCTTGGTGCTGTACAAGACCCTAAATGCAGACTCCATGCTCCAAAGAGTTTACAAATCCTGCAGAGACTCACATCCACGGTTAATTTACTCATGTCAAGCAGAGCCAACCGGACAACTCACGTGCGCTAAGTTGAGTCTGTGTGGAAGTCTCTGCAGGATCAGGGCCTAGCCAGTGGACATGCTGTCAGGGGACGGGATTTGATCGATGCAGCAGAAATTAAGCCCCTTTTCTCCTTACGCCCCAGCAACAGGCCCTTGCATGAACGACGGCCGCTGACAACGTTGTAGAGCACGTTGTCCTAGCTGCGGCTACTGCCAGCCTCGGCAAAGAGCCTTGGGGTGCTGCCAACCCCACTGCCCAGGAGCAATAACTGGCCCTGGCCTTGAACAGCCTGGCACACAGCACAAGGGCATTTCACAGCAACCGTCCAGCACCCTTGTCTTCGAGGCTTTTCTTCTGATCCATTTTGGGCGGCTAACCCCGAACCTGAGCGGCCAAGAGCTTGACACGCTAACATAGAAAACAGCCTATGCTACACTGAGCAAACGAATCAGCAGACGTGTTACTGAGCAGCCCAGGAAGGAAGTAAAGTAGAAAGCAGTTCTGTACGCTCTTACGTTCTATCGGGTCCTGCAGGAGGGGGTGCAGGAGCGCTCGCGGTGTCCCGTGATACAGCTGGAGCCTAGAATTAAAGAGGGGAACAAACCAAACATGGCGGTTTAGATGGCTCCATTCAAAATGAATTTCCCACAATGGTTCTCTTGATCAATACACAGCAAACCCCTGTTCCAGTCCCGTGAACTCTCCGCCAGCAGACTGGTCTCCTTAGAGCCCTGAGTAGGAAAGGAGGGCAGGTGACTGAGATGCCAGGTCCTTTGCTTCAGGTTGATTCCCCAGGGAGTGGACATAGATATTCCCTTGAAAACCTCCCTGGTCTGAGAAGCTTGCCCAGTGGAGATGGCTGGTGGGTAGGCAGGATCCAGGGCACAACGGGGTCACACTGGGTATTCACAGTGAGCCAGACAAAGTGAAGCAGGCACCTGGAAAGGGTTCCGAGAGCCCAGCCCATCACGTGGCGGGGGGATACGAAAGGAAAAGGAGGCGAGCCGGGCGGAACAGTGTCTCCTCTTTCCCCTGGCTGGCGAGGACGGTGGGCAGCCAAGCTGCTTTTTTGGGGGGGGTTATTTATGTCTTTCATGCCCCGAGTGTTGGGTGTGGTGGTGTTCCCCTTCCCAGGGGCGAACTCAGCTTACAGTCAGCCTGGCTTCACGAATCACAGCTTAACGGCAGAACGAGCTGCCTTGCTCTGGCCCTGGAAAGGGGGGCTTGGCTGTGAACTCTGCACATGGGCATCGCTTGCCAGGTTACAAATCCAGCAGCTGCCCTCACCCAACCTGCCGCCTCAGGCCTGTCAGCTGAGGTGAATAAAGGCCCAGCCACAAGCAGCCAGGGCAGCTGTAGTCCATGCAGTCTTCATATGTGTAGCCAAGAGTGCAAAAGGCTCAACAATAAACCTGTTTAAAGTATGTATATGACCCCCATGACCGATGTAGCCTCATATGCTGTAGTTATCCCCATTTTAGAGATGGGGAAACTGAGGCACAGAGAGATGAAATGACTTGCCAAGTTCACACAGGCAGTCTGTGGTAAAGCAGGGTCTCCAGGTCCCAGGCTAGTGGCCTAACCACGGGACCATCCTTCCTCTCTAAATGGAGAGCAATAATTCCATGTTGCCATAGAAACCTGATTCCACCTTATAAAATGCTATAGTGACTCACAAGTCCCGCTGTCCCTTGCAGCCGGCAACACCTACCCTCTGTCCTTGGTGGCCACATCTGTTGGCTCTGACTTGCTGTTGAACAGGTGCAGAATTCCAAACCCACAAGACAGATCCTGGTGGGTCCCCTCTCGCTTCTTGGCTGCAGCCACCACTTCCACCACGGCGACGATGCTGGGATGGTTTAAAGATGTGTGAAAATAAATGGTCTGGGGGAAGAGAAAGAACATGGCAGATTTTAGAACCGGGTGGAGTAGCTATTAGCAGCTTAATGTATATTACAGTTGGAGAGTAAGGTCCAGGTATATTCAAAATAAATACCCAGAAAAATATCCAGATAGTGAAATGTAGCACTCTGCAGAATGAATCTCCAATGGGAACGGATGGAAGCGCCATTGCAAATGATCCCTGGGGTCAGGGAGGATAACTAACAGTAATCTTTCATCTCCCACACACTGTCACGAGGGAATATTTTTTAAAGGGATCCTACTAGAAAGTGTAGAGTTCTCGGGGCCCGTTTACCAATGGGACTTTGCCTTCTTATGTCTGCGCAATGCCTAGCACAGGGGTCAGCAACCTTTCAGAAGTGGTGTGCCGCGTCTTCATTTATTCACTCTAATTTAAGGTTTTGCATGCCAGTAATACATTTTAATGTTTTTAGAAGGTCTTGTTCTATAAGTCTATAATATATAACTAAACTATTGTATAGAAAGTAAATAAGGTTTTTAAAATGTTTAAGAAACTTCATTTAAAATTAAATTAAAATGCAAAGGCCCCCGGAGCGGTGGCCAGGACCCGGGCAGTGGGAGTGCCACTGAAAATCAGCTCGCGTGCCGCCTTCAGCACATGTGCCATAGATTGCCTACCCCTGGCCTAGCATATTTTGGGTACCACTGTAATAAAAAAAAAAATCTAACCTTCAGGTCAGGTCGATTCCCTCCTATGAAGAATTAGCCTAAGAGCTGGGACTGCGAGAGAAATCTGTGCTCTCTTAGTGTCTATTATCACCCACTCATTTAACTGGATAGTCGGTCTGTGCCTCTGAATACCCTCCCCTCTCCAGTGTAGATCCACCAGGCCACCTTGAGGCTGGATTACTGCAAATATGCTCTGTCTAGAGAACGACCCTATAGGTCGTCCAGAAACTACAGTTGATCAACAGATCCCTGCTGGGATCACATCATACCATACGCCACCCACACGCTGCACTGGCTGATAAGACCAATACTGGTCTCTACTTTTAAACACTCTATACAGTCTTGTATTTAGCTTCTCATTACACTCCTCCTTAACCGCCTTGGAGGGGCTCTTTGGGCTGCTGGCAGCCAGGGCTCACGCTCAGCGGGGAGAGGGGAGAGCACTCCAGATGAAAGTTCCTTCAGGTGTAGAATTCCCAGCTGTCAAAGATCCAGCAGCACTCGGATTTCCGTCCTGAGGTGAGTGCTCTCCTAAACTGGAGGAATGGCCCTGCTTGCAGGTTCCAAGAATGGCACCGCCAAGTCCTCACTACCCAGCACTGATACGGTCCAGGGGAGAAGTGATTTGTGCACTTCTGTCCTACGGAATTCAGCTACCGTGTGCGCAATGCCACATGGGAATGGCACCTAGGAGCAACCCTGCCTCTGTCCTGTTCCCCAACTTACATTGAGACATTTAGGACTAAAGCGAGTAAATGTTACAAATCCTGAGAATGAACAGCATTGTTAAAGTGGCCCAGTGGCCCCCAAAAAAAGGATCAGTTATTCTTAAGCTGCAAACGCCATACAAGTATGGTTCAAAGGTTTCAATTGACCTGAAGGTACCATTGTGAGCTCCAGGCTAGAAAAGCAAAGTGACTGGAAAAATCTAAGGCTAATCATGACCTTCACCTACGCTGATGGGAAAGAGAGTTATCCATGAGGATCAACAGTATGATATGGACCTAAGAGTACGGGGGTGAGGGGGAAGAAAGATGTCTGCCAGGGACATGACTGAAAGCCAGGCTAATCCTTCTATTAAACAGTCATTATCATGGTGTCACCAAGAAAACAGCTACAGTAATCACAGACTGTCAGGAAAGGATAACAGAGAAAGGCATTAAAACATCATCCCAGAAAAATAAATCATTATTCTATTAACTTTTATTGCAAAATGATGAAATAATGACCACTAACTGCTGACAGGTGGCTGGACCGAGAGAGAATTATGCTTTGGCTTGCAAAGAAGGAGGAAGCTGTTAAAGTGGATCGGTTATAAAACTAAGTTTACCATTGTCTCCTTAAATGCTAATAAAAGTTTTACTAACATACTCCTCTCCCTTAAACTCTGCTATAAAGTAACAATAATCATCCCAATTAGGGGTCACCTTGAGATCATCACACTTCAGCTCTCTGGAGCGCTTTTTTTCTCCCTTTGCATTTTCTTGTACAGAAGTAAGCTGTGTCCAGTTCTTGGGTTAATAAATTGCCAGAGGGCAATCTGTGCCAGAGAAAAAGCTTGGGAGACATTATCTCACGTAGCCAAGAGTTCAGAATGTATTGGGTAGGAACCGAGGACCTGATTCTCCTCTTGTTTACTCCAATGTAAATCAGGAATCACTCCACTGTAAGCCGAAGTAGTGCCTAGGAGAATCAGGCCCTGAATCCCTAAAGGGGAGATAAAACGAGTCCAGTTCAGAAATATGCGCACAGTGGGTCTGATACAATGGAAGTCAATTGAACTTCCCTGGGCTGTGGATCAGGTCCCCTGCTGTTGCTCTAGATACAAATTAAACATCACTTGTATTTGTTTATTCCATCATCGCATTTGTAATGTCAACGGGAAACTGCATGTCGTTCACACAGGTCAGAACTGTCTCCCTCATCCAGAAGACTGGCTTCAGCTTTATACCAGCACTTTAATTGTTTGTAGCTAAAATATACTTCCAGAAGGTGAACAAAATTGTAATTGTTTACTGAGATAGCTTGGCAGTAGTTATAAACAAGGGCTGCTGAGTTCTCCTAGGGGGAAATTATTAAATAAACTCAGAAATATGAAATTTGTATTCATCAGTTAGAATTACGTGATTAGAAAAATTCAAATCAGGCTCAGCAAATTATCTGTAAAGGATTCATTCTTGTGACAGAATAGATGATATTGTAATTCATCTTACCATCATTGCTTATCTATATTTGACTGTTACACTCCATGATGGGGTAAACAGATTTATAAATTATTTAAACACACTCTATTCTAATGCTTTCATCTTACACACACACACAGGTCATTTAGCACTCGTATCATGCTTTCAATTTTCATCAGGACTAGCATAATCTAAAGTATGCACCAGATGACATGCTTTCTCTGAGACATTCAGAAATCTTCAGCTAACTTCCTTGTAGATGTTTATGATCTCTTGAATGCCAGGTATTGGCTCACCTCACCTTGTATGAATCATTAGCCCTGCTCCTGTTTGTGAATAAAGATGCAATTTAAGAAGCCAATCACTTCTTTCCAAGGCAAACAGTATCAAAATAACCTAGCGACATAGCGAACCCTATGTCCACAGCACAGCAGCATTTCCTTTTCCTATTGTTTGTTTTGCAACACTCCTTTGCGCCTACAGTTCAGCCCTGCTCTTTCTCCCAGGCGTCCACTTCAGTACAGCTTACCAAAAACCCAACACATGCTGAATCTGCTACTGATGGCAGTGAAATGCACCATGGAGCTTTCTCTTCAGCAGGAGACCAGACCAATATCCAGAGTGCTACACAAGAGCAAAGTCCCAGCAGCTGCTAAAGGCAATGGGCAACTTGTTCAGCTTCCCAAACAACCTCCATTTTCTTCCCCTCCTTTATAATGCGTAGGGCGTCAGAGGGGATTAGCGGGCGTTGAACTAGGACTCTCCTCAGCCTGTAGATTCACAGCTGTTAAAGGCAGCGAGGAGAGGGGCCAAGGGGGAGCCCAGGACTGAAAGTTTCAGGATGAGAGAGCTGTCTTCAAGAATGGACCCTCTATTCTGCAGCTGGACTAAATCCGCACGTTGGAATTCACAGGAGGACAGTGACCCTGAGACCCCTCTACTTCTCTGCTTCTCCTCCTGCCCCAATAGTCACTGCTTCAACAACTCCTCCTCTCCCCGGTTCCTCTCCTGGGCTCCCTCCTTCTATCCCCCTGCACTTGCCCCTTAGGTGTCCTCATCCGCTACCATGTTGTCAGCTACCACTTCTATGTGATGACAGACAGATCTACTGATGTGCGCCCAGCTTCCCCCCTTCCAGCCAATCCAGGCTCTCCGCTGGTGTGGATCCCACTGCTGTCTAAGGCCCTGGTACTGGAGAGAGAACAGCATAAGGTGGCCCCTACACCCACCCACAGTTCTCTTGAGGTCACTGGGACTCTGTGGCCTTATCCATAAGAGGCAGTTAACCCTGAGGGTAAATCCCTTGCAGCCAGTGGAGTTACCCCTGGGATGAAGTCACGCCATTATGTCACTGGAACTCCATGTTCCTCGGCTGGTGTAAATTGTCAGAGCTCCATCGGTGTCACTGGAGTTCTGACAATTTACTCTAGGTGAGGATCTGCTCCATCTTTCCTCTAAGACGCACTCCTCTTTCCCTGCCTTTATCACCACGGACAGCTCCGCTACCCCCAGGCCCACAACTTCAATGCTGCTGTCAGTGACTTTCTAGCCTTCTTCCCCAAATCCAGATGCACATACAAGTATGTAAACCATGGGACGGAGAATAGCCCTAGGCCAGATTTGTCCTTTTTTCCCTGCTTAAAAACCTGGGAAATTAAATGCACCATTAACTAAATCAATGAGGCACTAATGCAACACTGAAATTGTGAAATCAAGTACTTAAAAGTCAGGTAATTCAGAAATGTAAGGTGTTAGCCATGATGTTAACTAAGTCACATGGCATCTATGTAGTATTTCCTACTGTGGTTTAATGTAGGTTATTCCTAACAATGTAAGAGCATTATAAGTACATACTGTAAATTATACAGGATGTGTAATATAGTTTACTTAATGCTTTGGGGAAAACTTAAGTGCAAAATAATAATTTTAATGCCACTTTATGGTTGTGAAATCCAGCACTCTAATATAAGGAAGGTCCTAAAATTTAATTCATGAATTGAACAAAGCGCACACAGCTACTGACCTAGAATTCATAAATGCAACTTAGTTTACAACTTTCAGATGTTTACAAAGAGAAAATGTTCCCTGACTCTGTTAGTGCATGAAATGCTGGTGTTTATCTCTCTGTGTTGCATTATGTTTGCTTTACCGGTACATTTTTAAATTTTAAAAAAATCAAGACATTAAGTTGACTCATTTTTCAAACAGCCTGGGAAGTAACGTATATGCCAATAACACAACTAATTTCCTTTATTTAAAAGAGTGTTTCATCAGCATTCGTTTTAGAGTCTTTAATCTATGTGAAATTGCACCCTGGGCAATATTTACCATTAGAACTGGAAAACAAACAATTAGCCACATCAGGGAAAAGGACGCCAAATCTCATCTCAGATCAGTGCCCATAACAGACAGGTGGATCTTTTCTTTGGCTTTCAGATTTGTACAAACACAACAATTACTCCGAGTCAGACACTCAGGTTGTTATGCCAATTGTGTCTCGGAAAATTCCTTAAGGCAGACTTTTAAAGTTTTTATCTAATATATAAGTGGGGGAAAATTCTCTTTAGTTGATTAAACTTGTAAAAAAACAAACTGGTTTTATGAATTACAAATGTCAAGGTAATGAGAGGAAACTGCTAGGTTTGAAGGATGTTGTTAATTTACTTTCTAATTCATTTTCATTCCTAGAGTAGCACTGCCCTCTGCTGTCCGATCTCTACCATAACACAAGACGAAACTGGAAATTATTAACTATGCAGTGTTGTTGTTGTAGCCCTGTTGGTCCCAGGATAGAGAGAGAGAAAAGGTAGGCGAGGTAATATCTTTTATTGGACCAACTTTTGAAGTTGGTCCAATAAAAGATATTACCTCGCCCACTTTGTCTCTCTAATCATTAACTATGCCCATTACCTAACACCAGGATTCACAAAAAGCCTGGGTTTTGCATTGAAATTCAAATTGATTTGACATAATAGAGACATAATTGTATCCTAATGAGACATCTGAGACAAATCACAGCCATATCCAACACTCATTTGTAAGAATTGTTATTGTTCTAGATGTATAAAAGATATGAGTGAGCGCATATTTAGGAGAAGAATGAAAGGCATCCAAATGGTGAAAAATGAACAGCCCCACTGAAGCTTGAATAGGGAAAATATGCATGACAGAAGACACCAGAATTGGCAAACAATTAGGGCCTGGTTTTCAGAAGTGTTAAGCATCCAGAGCTCCCACTGCCTTTGCAGCTACAGCTGTGTGGGATCAGCACCTCTGAAAGCAAATGCCCAGCGTAACAAACACGCGGGTTCAGTGGGATTGCATCAGATGTTACATGTGCATGACTGAGTCACAGAAATTAGCAGCAAGAAGACTGATTACGTCCCATCTAAAATCAAGGGAAGGATTTTGCCATATATTTTCTAGTGTTCTCCCCACTATTATTTAAAAATAATCTGACCCAACCTATCTTTATCCACTCTGTATGTATGTACCCTACACTGTGGTGTGGTGCCTCCTTGTAGGATATTATCCCTGGAGAAAGAAAATTACCAGAAACCGTCCCATTTCATAACAGAAAATACAAAATAGTCACATTATTAAAATATGTCAATCAAAGCAGTCACATTGTTCTATGACTAACTAATAATCTATTTTGGTAAATGTCTCCACAAAAACAGCTGCTCTGCTGCTCTGAACTGCACTGTTCCAGGAAAGCAGTTGTTTGGTCAGTAACCTCAGAACACCATGGGGATGGAGGCACTTTTTCATCGACTGAGGCTGGATATAATCTCTCTTGGTCAGAAAATAGCTTACGCTTGTTAAAAAATTCCTTCTTTGTTTATTTAAAGTGAGGTTTTGATCAAGAACCTTGCACTGAAATGGAGAAGTTCTCTGGTCTATGCAAACAGCGGCATGTGCAGCTTCTAGGATTAACTGTGCGAGCAGATAAAATTCAACCAGGTTTTCTCATTTCAAAAGAAGCACCGAAAAAAATAGAAAAGATCCAGACAGGGGAAGAAAAATTATTAGAAGCAGCTGGGACTGACGAGGGAAGGGGCCCTGTCATTGGACATAGAGACCAGTCATATTGACTGGATATATATCACCTCATGAAGGGATGCAAAGATAAAATTTCTAGACATTAAATGACTGCTTCTTGGAGCAGCGTCTCACAGAATTCGCAAGGGGAGGGCCAATTCTTGATTTAGTGCTAAGTGGAACATAGGATCTGGTCCAAGAGGTGAATATAGGTGAACCATTCAGTAATAGTGATCATAATGTAATTAAATTTATCATCCTTGTAGGGGGGGAAATGCCAAAGAAACTCACTACAGTAGCATTTAACTTCAACAAGGGGAACTATACAAAAATGAGGAACCTAGATAAATGAAAATTAAAAGGAACAGTCACAGGGATGAAATGCCTGCAAACTGCATGGAGACTATTTCAAAACACAATAATAGAGGCTTGAACTAAATTATATCCCAAATAAAAAAAAAACAGTAAGAGAACCAAAATAATGGCAAGTCAAAGGTAAAAGTATAATTAGGCAGGCCAACACAGAATTTGATGAGCAACTCGCTAAGGACACACAAACTAACAGCAACACTTTCTTTAAGTGCATCACATGCAGGAAGCCCGCAACGCAGTCAGTGGGGCCATTGGATGATCAAGGTACTAAAGGAGCACTCAAGGAAGACAAGGCTGTTGCAGAGAAGCTAAATGAATTTTTTGCATCAGTCTTCACTGCAGAGGATGTGGGGGAGATCCCCACCCCCGACCCATTGTTTTTTAGGTCACAGGTGTGAGGAACTGTCCCAGATTGAGATGTCAAGAGAGGAGGTTTTGGTACTCACCCAAGAGTTCTGAAGGAACTCAGATACGTAGGCACTGACTCTGTGGGTGATCCTGGGCTGGAGCACCCACAGGAAAAAAATGGTGGATGCTGGGCACCCACTGGCAGCCCCCCTACCAGAACCTCCCCCTCACCCCAGCGCCCCCTGCCCGCTGACAGGCCCCACCAATCAGCGCCTCCCCCTCCCTCCCAGTGCCTAATGCCTGCCATGGATCAGCTGTTTCGCGGCATCAGGAGGTGCTGGGATGGGGAGGAGCGAGGTTGCAATGAGCTTGGGGGAGGAGGTGGAACTGGGTGGGGAAGGGGCAGGGCAGGAAAATGTGGGGTGGGAAGAAGCATGGGGGCACCTTGGAGGAAGGGGTGGAGTGGGGGTGGGAGTGGGGCCTGGGCGGAGCACCCCCAGCAGATTAGAAACTCGGCGCCTATGCCCAGATATTAAATTTCAGAGCTACTAACTGTGGTACGTAACCTGTCCCTTAATAGCCTCTGCACCAGATGACTAAAGGACAGCTAATGTAATGCCCTTTTTTAAAAATAGCCTCCAGAGGTGATCCTGGCAAGTACAGGCTGATAAGCCTAACTTCAGTACCAGACAAATTGGTTGAAACTATAGTAAAGAACAGAATTGTCAGACATCTAGATGAACATGATATGTTGGGGAAGAGTCAACACAGCTTTTGTAAAAGGAAATCATGCCTCCCCAATCCATAGAATTGTTTGTGGGCATCAACAAGAATGTGGACAAGGGGGATCCGGTGGATATAGTGTACTTGGACTTTCAGAAAGCCTTTGACAAGGTCCCTCACCAAAGCTCTTAAGCAAAGTGAGCTGTCATGGGTGAGAGGGAAGGTTCTCTCATGGATCAGTAACTGGTTGAAAGATAGGAAACAAGGAGCAGAAATAAATGGTCAATTTTCACAATGGAGAGAGGTAAATACCAAGGACCTATATTGGGACCAGTCCTGTTCAACACAGTCATAAATGATCTAGGAAAAGGGGTGAACAGTGAGGTCGCAAAATTGGCAAAACTCAAGATAGTTAAGTCCAACGCTGACTGTGAAGAGTTACAAACGGATCTCACAGAACTGGGTGACTGAGCAACAAAATGGCAGATGAAATTCAGTGTTGGTAAGTGCAAAGTAATGCCCATTGGAAAACATAATTGCAACTATACGTACAAAATGATGGTTTCTAAATTAGCTGTTACTGCTCAAGAGAGAAACCTTGGAGTCATCACGGATAATTCTCTGAAAACATCCCATGTGCAGCAGCAGTCAAAAAAGCTAACAGCATGTTAGGCATCATTAGGAAAAGGACAGATAATAAGGCAGAAAATATCACAATGTCACTATATAAATCCATGGTGTGCCCACATCTTGAATACTGCACACAGTGCTGATCACCCCAGCTATAAAAAAGGTACATTAGAATCAGAAAAGGTGCAGAGAGGGGCAAGAAAAATGACTGGAACAGCTTCCATGTGAGGAGAGATTTAAAAGATTGAGACTGTTCATCTTAGAAAAGAGACAACTACAGGGGGATATGATAGAGGTCTATAAAATCATGACTGGTGTGGAGAAAGTGAATAGGGAAGTGCTATTTACCCCTTCACATAACAAAAGAATCAGCAGTCACTCCAATGAAATTAATAGGCAGCAGATTTAAAATAAACACATGGAAGGACTTCTCCACACAATGCACAGTCAAGCTGTGGAACTTTCTGCCAGGAGATGTTGTGACGGCCAAAAGTATAACTGGATTAAAAAAAGAATCAGGTAAATTCATGGAGGATAGATCCATCGATGGCTACTACCCAAGATGGTCAGGGATGTGGCACCATGCTCTGAGTGTCCCTAGCCTGTGACTGCCAGAGGCTGGGACTGGATGACAGGAGATGGATCACTAGATAAGTTACCCTGTTCTGCTCACTCCCTTTAAAGCATCTGACACTGGCCACTGCTGGGAGACAGGACACTGGGCAAGATGGACCATTAGTCTGACCCATTATGGCCGTTCTTATATTCTCAGGTTCTTAAGAACAGGAGACACAGCCAACGCATGTAAAACTGTGAATGGCAAAGATTCAAACGGTTACAAAAATGGATGTACAAGCCTCTGACCTGGGTGGCTCCCGCACTTTGTATACACAACCCATGGAAGGCTGAGTGTATGGCAAATCTTTAACAAATCCACCTTTCTTGTCCTTTCTTTTTATAAAGTCAGGGAGGCAAGAGCTGTGTGCGGCTGGCAGAAGCTCCTGCACATGCGGAGAAAGCTAAGGATGTACAGAAGGATGAAGCAGGCGATTAACAGTTTATTACAGTCTCTGTAAAAACTTGCGGGGTTTATGTTCTGAAGTGAAGAAGGGCTCTTCCATTACAGTCTCAAGAGCATCCATCAGATTTATGTTACTATTTAGAGGAGCTCTTTGGGGTCACAATATCAGGAGATGTCTGCAGGATTTATGATGGAAAAAACCCCTTTTACATTCTAACATTGAGGGGCATAAGAGCCTTTGATACATCATTATTACTCATTATTTACGCACGTCCATTGGTACGCATGGCATTTTATCTACAGTATGAAATGGGCTGGATGCCTGTATCTCTGAATTCTTTACATCACTTATATGTCAGGTATTTATCTCCATGGTTTATTAAACTTACTGTTTCACTGTTCATCTGACTCTTGTTAATGCTAACAAGTGTCCAGCTATTGCAACTCTGGATACGGAGCAAACAGGAGATTGCCATAGATGCAGATTGACTGTAACTGAACAGGCTCCCCGATCTCTAGATTAATGTGCAAATCAACCAGCTCAGGACAGCAAAGTCAGGCTTGCTCTGTGAAACACATGGCTACTCTTGCAAAGCGATTGCACTGGCCTCCATCCAATGTGACCAGCACAGCACCAGATCTCTTGGTGAGGCTGCATGCACATCACAGTACCTGACATGCAAACAGGTTCCACCATGTGAACCAAAAGGGCATCTTCGCTTTGCAAGTGGAAGGTGCTGAGCCGAGTTAGTCTTGTCTATACAGTGGAGTAACGTGCACTAGAGGTGTGATTTTTATTTAGGGTAGTGCTGTTACAGCTCTCCATTAAAGCACACTATGGAACATTTAACACACACCACCAGGATCTACACAGATCAGTTCCATCACAACACATTAGCACGCTTTAGAAATCACACTCCTGTAGTAAGCATTACTCCACCGTGTAGAGAAGCCCTTTGTCTCATTTGAGGGTCATGCCCCACTTACAGCGGTTGCTGGAGCTGTGCTGAGTGGATCACTCTTTGCTTGCCTTATGGCTGAAACACTGTGCATCTCATATAGCAAAATACCTATGTTCATCCAGGAAAATATCCCTGTCCACTCAATGGGTGTTGGCATTCTGAGACGAACTGTGTTCTCTGCTCTTGTCCTACCTCATTGAAAACCACTTTGGGTGGCTGTCCTGGCACAGCTTTGAGAGGTCTTATGGTACTTTTCCATGTTCTCCCAAAGAAATGACGATACGTGATGTCAAAGAGGGACAGGCGGAGCTGGTATTCAACCTCTGACAAGCCTTCTAGCACTCTCTGGAATATAAGAATAAACACCCTAAGTAGGAGATTTAAGAGTTTCTGATCGCAGCAGCACTGAAATGCGTCTGGGAGATTAAAAACTTTGGCCTTATAAAAATGGTTCTAAACAATAGTTAGTAGATAGCTCTGAGTGTAGTCAAAAAGGAGAGGAAATACCAGGACATTTTCTTCTGACAGTTACAGTCCAATAGCTCCAACTGTATAACCCATAAACTCAGTGACGTGCCCCCATGTTCAGACAAGCAGGTCTTCTCTATGCCAGGTAGTCTCATCCTGCAATATGCAGTGTACTGATACACCAGGGAATAGCTAGCTATGAACTCAGATGCTGAGGTCATCCTACAACAGAAGGTGACTCTTTTCCCAGCAGTGAGAAATCCCAAGACTGGCAAGCAAACCTTTATGCATGTAAATGTTAAGCATCCACTTGGTTTAACATATGTGAGTAATGGGCAAATTATGTAAAACATTTTCCAGAGACACTTGACTGAAGCACTCATTTAAAAAAATTCAGTCACATTCATGTCTCTTCTGCATTTCCTTTCTGATTATTGTTATGATTTATTATTTGTAATGCGGTAGCCTCTAGGAACCCAAATCAAGGATAAGGGTCCCATTGTGCTGGGCACAGTACAGACACATAATAATGACCGATCTTTCCCCAGATTACTTCCAATCCACATGGCAGGCAGACAAGTGCAGTGCAGATGAACAGGAGGCAGAGGTAAGAAAATTAACAGAGTTGAGCAGGATTCACAGCTGATCGTTTGCTTAAGCAATGCAAGATGGGGGTGATCTGGGGGCATCACAGCAGAAATACGTTTTAAGCAGGGATTTTAAAAAGGAGAAGACGTGATCCAGTTTTACTGGCACAAAATTTTACAGAATACAAATCTCAAAACTGGATTTGTGAGTATTCATGTCAGAAGTGCTCGGATGCTCATCCAGTCATGGAATAGAAACAATACCATAAGGTTTTTCTGGTTAATTACAACTAACCAAGCAAGTTTATACAGCAAGTGAATCAAGTCATCACAAAAAACTTTGCAAACAATCCACAGAGTTAAATAAAATCATACAAAAAATTGTTGAATGATTTCAAACTCCCATCCCCAAAAAAACACAAATTATATTGTGGACCTATCACACTTAACCATTAACTATTTTATTTGGTATAGTTCCACAATTTTTTGGCTCACTAGTATTTTGTCAATTCTCCAAAACTCTTGTAGTCCTTTACATTCATAAGAACATATGAACGGCCATACGGGTCAGACCAATGGTCAATCTAGCTCGGTGTCCCGTCTTCTGACAGTAGCCCATGCTAGATGCCTCAGAGGGAACGAAGCAATTTATCGAGCGCTCCATCCCTTATTGCAGAGTGAAGAACAGACCACAAGTGACATTTTCCCAAGGGGATGTTTTTGGGGAGCAGGAGGGAATATCTGCTTTTGAAATTGCTCCCTCCAAGACCTATTCTGTGAACTGGAGCCTCTTTCAGACTTGAATTTCTAAAGCAAATTTTACTTAAAGGGGCTTTTTCTGAGAACTCCTGAAGTCAGTATTTGCAGGGCCGGTGCAAGGAAGTTTTGCGCCCTAGGCGAAACTTCCACCTTTCTCCACCCTCCCACCCAGCTAACCCCGCCCTCCCGCAGCAACTAACCCAGCCCCCCACCAGGGAGCCTGCCACCCCCCCAACCCGGGGAGACCCTCCCCCCTGCAGCAGCTACCCTCCCTCCGCAGCAGCTAACCCCACCCGGGGAGACCCCCCCCTCCGCGGCAGCTAACCCCGCCTGGGGAGCCCACCCCAGCTCACCTCTGCTCCACCTCCTCCGCTGAGCAGGCCAGCGCCGCTCTAATTCTCCTCCCCTCCCAGGCTTGCGGCGCCGACTGGAGGAGACTTAGAGCGGGGTCTGTGTGCTCAGCGGAGGAGGCAGAGTGGAGGTGATCTGGGGCAGGGAGCGGTTCCCTTGTGCGCCCCCTCTCCCCCCGTTACTGCGGGCAGCCCTCCCCATGCCCCGGCTCACCTCCACTCCACCTCCTTGCCTGAGTGGGCTTTTAGGCGCCCCCAACCACTAGGCACCCTAGGCGGCCGCCTAGTTTGCCTAAATGGTTGCACCGGCCCTGAGTATTTGATTATTTTACTGTCATTGATCATGAACAAATAACTGTAGCATGCCTCACAACTAAAGAGTAATGATACATTCTTTTCCTGTTACCAAGACAGTGGCTGTAGTGCTGAAAAGGCCTGCACTGGAGAATTTCTTTAAAACCAGAGGGATTTAAAAATATATTTGGAACTTGGTAATTGTGTAAATACATAATAATTTAATAAAAACAGTGATGGAGTTAAACAAATGTTAAAACAATTGATGTGCCACAGTTTGGGAACAATTAATGTACCATTGTTGTTATGGTACGGGAGTTTGGCATCCCATCCATTCACTTCACAGCAATTTTTTAAGACATGTGGTATATGAACCAAGAGAATAGAGTTTGGAAACTGCTAGTCTACTGACATGTCTCCTAGAAATATGGACATTCTCATCAGAGTTCAAAATTAGCGTGTGAAACTTGGCTGAGATTTTCAGCTCAAAACCAAGGGACACAGCTCCCATTAATGCATCATGCATCCGAAGAAGTGGGCATTCACCCATGAAAGCTTATGCTCCAATACATCTGTTAGTCTTAAAGGTGCCACAGGACTCTCTGTTGCTTTTTACAACTCCCATTAATGTTACTAGAAGTGAGGCTACTTCCCTTAGTTGGTTTTGGAAATCTCACCCCGTGGCACCTAGGGCCTGGAATCAAAACAGCTGTTCTTCACAGTAACACAATGTGAAAATGCCACAGAATGCACCTGGAAAACTGTGCCAGTCTGCAGAAGACAGGGTGAAAGGTCCTTCCGCACACCTCTTGGGTCCAGCCTAAACTTCAGTAGTCACTGTGAGATTTTAAAAATTAGAACTCTACTCAAAGCAAAGAATGTCAACAAGAGAAGGGTATGAGAGCTACATTCCCACAAGGCAGATGGAATATTTCTTTACCTGCTTAATTAAATTCCCCTCAACATACTTCAGGACACACTGAAATGCTATTGATTCCCTCGGGAGATGTCGTTTCCTTTGGGAGTGTGGAGGAACAGTCAGATTTTGCACAAAAATCTTTTGCCATTCACTCATCTTGCTGCTTAGAAGGTCACCTCTTCCTCTAGGCATCTGCTACGGCGAATGTTCATCTAGAAAATAAAACTCATTTCAGAAAAAAGCATGCTCAGAACCTGTTATCTTAAAACTGGCATGAGAACACTCCAAAGCCTTTTAAAAAAGCACAGATTTACTATCCAAATTGTAACCTGATTTTAAAAAATGTTTTATTGGAATCTCCTCCACCCGCAAAGGCTCTGTGTTAATGCAACCCTCTTTCCCATCCAGATGCAGAGAGCTGGGCATGACTCTCTGGAGCCAGGCAGCACAGCTGTGAGCATCTGCCAGAGGTCACTCAAGCGCGCTGGGGATGCTCTATTCCTTATGGGTTGAGCACTGATGGTTGAGGAATTGAGGGACGAGCTCAGTACACACCCATGAGAGAATGCTGTGGGAGGGTACAGAACAGGGAGTTGTAGGAAAGGTTGCCCACTAGTCTAGCATCAGAACCGATAATTGAGATTCTGTGTTGCACCTCCCGGAGGCACATCACAGAAGATGCAACACGGGGAGAACAAGGGTTGTAAAATACCCTTGGGATTCTGGGTTCATTCAGAGATCAAAACAGCCAATGGAGTAAACGAGCAGCCACAGGGATGCTTTACTTTATGGGATGATCCACAGTCCAGAGCAGCCCAGACTCTCCACAGCAGCATGTGCTACAGAGACTTCCCAGCATGCTCTCTGTGCTGGGGCTTGTGAGGGGGGCCAGCATGGGGCTACCATATCAGTGCTGGAGGAAGACAGACTTTTCTAAGCCCTTTGGGACAGGCACTTTATCTTCCTTTGTGTTTGCATATCACCCAGCACAGTGTCAGCTGGGGTGGGCATTGCCACAATATAAACAATCAACAACAAAACACTGCTTGAGATCAGAAAAACAACATGCTCAGACGGTTTAAAGCAAAGGGTTCTCCTGAATGTTCCATGGGCTAATAACATCCTCTGTTTTGAATGAAGAGTTGCTGAAGAGGGAAGACAAGCAATACCGTAAGAGATGATCCTACGGTTATGACAAAGAACCGGAACTCCGGCAGCTGGAGTTCAATTCCCAGTTCTACCACAGACTCCCTGCATGGCCTTGGGGAAGTCACTCCATTTCTCTGAGCCTTGGTTTCCTATCTGGAAACAGGAATGCAAATATTTCCCTACATCACAGGGGGATTGTGAGCATAAATGATTAATGCCTGACGGGCTGAGAGGTTACAGGAATGGGGGCAATATAATTAGATAGATGAGGGATCACTTGGTGCAATCCCCTCACATGAGACATGGCTTCTTTGGTGGTAGTTCACTGGAGCGATAAGCAAGTTAGGGTACGTCTGCACTTGGAGCTGGGGGTGTGATTCTGGAGGAGACATACTCGCGCTAGCGCTCATCAAGCTAGTGCGCTGAAAACAGACTGTACCTTTGGCAGCACAAGCTGCAGCACAAGCCCAGAGCATGTACCTAGGGTCTCTGACGGGCACGGCTTTGTGATGCTAGCCTGTCCCACGGCTCGTACTGCTGCAGCTACATTCTACATTTCAGCACACTAGCGCCATGACAGCTAGCGCGAGTATGTCTCCTCCAGCTGGGAATCGCACCCCTCGCTCCAAGTGTAGACATACTCTAACTTAGCTATCAGAAGGCAACATCCAGGGTTGCTGCTGGATGGAAACTCACCTTATTACTAGAAATTCTGGGCAAAATTCTCTTCTGCTATCTGCACTCTGTTCTCCCTGCCTGTGACATCAATTGGAGATATCTGCAGGTAGGAAGGATTGCTGTCCAAGGGCACGTCTACACTTACCGGGGATCGATACTATGGCGATCAATGCACTGGGGGTCAATTTAGCAAGTCTAGTGAAGACCGCTAAATTGACCGCAGATCACTCTCCCGTCAATGCAGCAGGGTGTAGACACGACAGTAAGTCGACCTAAGCTACATCAATTCCAGCTACGTTGCATAACTTAGGTCAACTTACCTCCATAGTGTAGACAAGGCCCAAGAGAATTGTTGCTGGCTATATGCACCTGAGAAGAGAATTGTGCTTTCAGGAAAATCTCCATTCCAAACTTCCCAACTTCCTCTTCTGGAAACTCTTTTGTGAAATGTTAAATTAACCAAAAATAGTCCCAGGAATCTACAAGAATTATTGTGAAGTTAGGCAGTTTTAAAGAAAGTAAAAGAACGTACCTTACAAGTGCTTTGAAAGTCATCCGATTATCATGTGTTCAGGTGGGAACGGCATTACTGGTATCCTAGTCTAGAAGATCAGACTGTCAAAAATAATAATAAATACATTTTATTTGTAAATTGCTTACCCCCAACGAGGGATTCAGGGCCCTATACAACATAAAATAAAATGTCCAAAGTGGCAGCTTCCTGCAGGACTAAACATAATTTTAAAAGAATAATTAAGAGACTTTTCTGGGTGACTTACTCTTCCTAGGGACTGAGCTCTCTAAGAGAATAATTAGAGTATGCCAACTTTAGATGTCAAGAGTCCTGACTGAGCCCACAGAAACTGGATTGCTAAGATTTTGACTGCTATCACAGACACGAGCAATCCATGTTTAACACCCTTGGCAGAAGTTGTGCTCTAGGTCCTTCACTCCACATAAACCTTGCTTCCATGAGCAATTTTATTCAAATTTCCCAAATCCCACCCATATAGCTTGAGTAACAATGGTGAAAGCACTAGGGTAGACAGGCTGCTAGTGACCACTGAGATTTTAGTGATTGTGGTGCAGTATTGCCAACCTCAAGAATTCAACAATCAGGAGTTTTAAAAAAAAATAAATGTGGGGTGGGGGTGAGGAAAGGGGATATTAAGCTTTCAGGGTTCACATTTTCAAGCTTTTCTCCACTACCATCAAGGCTAGAAACCTACAGTACTTTAAAAAAATATTAAAGGTAAGATTTTCATGTAATCACATAATCTAGGATCTGGGGCTTTCAGGAAGACATCAAATATTGTGAGGCTTGTGAAAAATTATGGGAGTTGGCAACCCTGGCTGTGTCATCTTTCTTTGAATATGGTCGGATGACACAGACGTTAACATGACAGCGGCTGGTCTATCCTTATCTTCCTACCACCACTGGAGTTTCACCAGAGCTAAACCAACAGCAGGAACACACAAGACAATTGCCTGTGCGGATGCAGCTAATAGCATCTATCACAACTTCTGTAATGAGTGTTGGGAAAAGTTTGAGGCTGTCTACATTAACAGCGGAACTGTTTTCAGTCCCAGATAAGGAGGACTCATTGTTGACCTCCATGGCACCACTCTCATGTTTAAAGTGAAGCACAGCTTTGCTTACCAGTTCCGAATCCTGTGGGGTGCAACTCCCACAGTCTCATTTTAGTATTAAAAAGCCACCATGAACCAAACTGGGAAAGAAAAAGCCCCACCTACTGGTGGGAAAATCAGAGATGTGAGTCACAGAGGGTTCACTGAAGTATTGTCCTCGTTTTACCTCTCACTGCTTTGCACCATAGAATCATAGAAATGTAGACTGGTCATCCACCCCAGCCCACTGGGCTGACAGGACCAAGTATTCGTAAACCATCCCTGACAGATCTAACCTGTTCTTTAAAACATTCAGTGATGGGGATTCCACAACCTCCCTTGGAAGCCTGTTCCAGAGCTTAAATCCCCTGAGAGTTACAAAGTTTTTCCTAATATCTATCCTAAATCTCCCTTGCTGAAGATTATGCTGATTTCTTCTTGTCTTACCTTCAGTGGACATGCAGAAACACTCCTCTTTATTAACAATCCTTAATGTATTTGAAGACTATTTATCAGGTTTCCCACCACTCAGTCTTTTTTCTCAAGACTAATCATGCCCATTTTTTTAACTTTTTCTGATAGGTCAGATTTTCTAAACCTTTTGATAATTTTTGTTGCTCTCCTTTGGACTCTCTCAAATTTGTCCACATCGTTCTTAAAGTGCAGTGCCCAGAACTGGACACACTACTTCAGTTGAGGCCTCACCAGTGCTGAGCAGAAAAGGTCAATTACCGCTCACATCTTACATACGACACACCTGGCAATGCTGGCTGGGATGATTTAGTTGGGATTTGGTCCTGCTTTGAGCAGGGGGTTGGACTAGATGACCTCTTGAGGTCCCTTCCAACCCTGATATTCTATGATTCTAATGCACCACACAATTACATTAGCCTTTTTTGCAACGGCATCACATGGTTGGTTCATATTGAATTTGTGATCCATTATAGCCCCCAGCTCCTTTTCTGTAGCAATACTGCCTAGTCAGTTATTCTCCATTTTGTGTTGGATTTTTCCTTCCTAAGTGAAATACTTTGCCCTTCTTTACTGACTTTCACCTGGTCGATTTCAGGCCAATTCTCCCCTGAAAGTCCAATTTAAACAAAGACAAAACTCAACCCCAACATTTCACATTTGCCACCCAGGTCCCTCATCTTACCCTAGGTTCAGTTAGAAGTTCTCTGAATCTCAGAAGCTGGGCACACATTTTGGACCCACCCTTCTCGCTAGCGCTGGAGGTGGCTGTACCTCAGCCATCACTCCCCAGGGTATCTGGACCGAGGGACGCTGGGGTCTCGTGGGGAATGTGAAACCAGCTGAGTTTGGTGTGTGTTTAGGAAAGTTTTCCCCAGTCCTGCCCTGCCCGGGCTGTTGCTGGGCCCCGGTGTCTTTAGTCTGGTGATTTATTGAGTAACCCCCAAGCCTGCTGCTCTTCGGTTACACCGGCTTCAATCCGGAGTAGGAAGGAGGCGAATCGGGCCCACGGGGCAGAGGCCGCCGCCCCTAGGGCCTCCCAGTGCGGCCTGTGCTCGGGGGAAGCCGGGAGCCGCTAGTTAAAGCAGCCCCGAGCTGGCGCCAGGAGGAGCGGGGGGAGCCGAGCAGGCACCGCATGGAAACAAGAGAAACTGACACATTTACCTGTCACAATGTATCCATCTGCCATCTTCCCGGACTGCACCATCTGCGCCGGCCGGCGGGGGGGACGCCCAATCCGCTGACTCCCATCCAAGCCGCCGTCCCCTCTCTGCCCCCGCCAAGCACAGGCCTAGGGACCGGTCCCGCGGGGCAGGGCCGTGTCTCCCACCGCAGCCTCAGCCCCGTGCTGGAGCCCGGCCCGGGGCCCCCAGTCCCGGATGGTTCGGCCCTGAGCTTGGCATCAGGTTACTAGGGCGATGGGACTCGGCGGGGGGTGGAGGGCGGCTCAATCTCTGCTCCTGCTGCAGCCGGGAGGGAGCCGGGCAGCGCTGGGTGAGCGGGGCACGGGGCAGCCGGCAGGGGGCGGGCTCTGGGGCAGGGCTGGGGGTCACTGTGCCTGGGGGGAGGATGGCTGGATAATGACTGAGCTCTGGTCCCCAGGCAGGGAGGATGCTGGGG
>NC_048316.1:2185996-2186815 GCF_013100865.1 Trachemys scripta elegans | reverse complement strand
GGGGGGGGCTCTGGGTACCCAGTTGGGAGGATGCTGGGGGGCGGGGTACTGGGTACCCAGGCGGGGAGGATGCTGGGGGTCGGGGTCTGGGTTCCCAGGCGGGGGGGTTGCTGGGGGTCGGGGTCTGGGTTCCCAGGCGGGGGGAATGCTGGGGGGGAGCTCTGAGTACCCAGGCGGGAGGGGATGCTGGGGGGGGAGCTCTGGGTCCCTAGGCAGGGAGGATGCTGAGGGGCGGGGTACTGGGTACCCAGGCGGGGAGGATGCTGGGTGGTCCCTAGTTGGGAACAGGGGGAGGGTGGCAGTGCCGGACAGTGCGGGACGTGAGCGCGGCCCTAGGGGGCGCTGACCGCCTGTGGGGCCGGGGGCCTCCCTGTTCCGCTCTGTCGTAATCAAGAGGCGGGTCTCTCGGCACCCAATCAGCGCCGGTCTGGTCGCTCGTAATTTGCATGACAGTGAGCGGCAGGGCGAAGCGGCCAATGGGCAGCTGGTGGGCGGCGTTTCTCCCCCACGAGGGCTAAGATGGTCTGAGCTGGACGGAGCGGAGCAGCTGCCAGGTGCGGGGAGCCGCGGGCTGCGCGCGGAGGGGCCGGAGCACGGGGCGCCGGGACGGGGGCAGTGGGGGGCCGGGGCGCGCGGAGCAGGGGGGGCCGGGACCCCGAGCTGGGCGGGGGGAGCAGCAGCAGCAGCAGCAGCATGGGGCTGGGACCGGGACTGCAATGGCTGGTGCCCGGGGCGGGGGGTCCGGTACCGGGGTGGGGTGCGCGGAGCATGGGGGGGGGGCGGTGCCCAGGGTGGGGTGCGCGGAGCATGGGGGGCGGG
>NC_048316.1:2096365-2185938 GCF_013100865.1 Trachemys scripta elegans | reverse complement strand
GGGGGGGGGGGGGGGGGGGGGGGGGGGGGGGGGGGGGGGGGGGGGGGGCTGGTGCCCGGTGTGTGATGCCCCCCAGCAAAGGCCGTGGGGTGGGCAGGGGCTGTAGGGAGGGTGCGGGTGGCGCTGGCACCCCGGAGATGGCAGTGGGTCCCCCCCCCCTCGGGACTGTCCCGGCGCGCTTTGCCCGGGGCTGAGCGGGGGACAGGAGCCGGTGGGTGTCCGCTCCGCAGGCCTGGGGAAGCCGCCTGAGATGCTGTGCGAGCTGCCAGCCCAGCCTGGCAAGGCGCCGTGCCCGAGCTGGGAGCTGTTCCTCCTCCGAGCCCAGCCTGGTCGGGTGCTCCGGGGCCCTCCACCGGTGTCTCCTCTCCCCTGCGGGTGTCAGGGCTCCTGTTTCCCCTTTACTGCCCTCCTAGGAGTTGGAAGTGATTTCTGATAAAGTGACACATTCATCTTCCCTTCTGGGGCTCCCCGGGCACAGGGGCTGGACTTGATGGCTTCCCGAGGTCCCTTTCAGCCCTGCATTTCTATGACCTCTCTCCACCCCACCCACCCTCCAAAACAACACTGCTTCCCACACCTCTTTCAGGATCTCATCGCTTTTATAGTCGTCAGGAATTAACGGGTTTTGTACCTGCTGATTTTTACCATATGTGTGAGGCCAGACCTGATTAACCTCAGTTGCTCATAGCTCTCAGATGTAATGCATGAGGTGACACAGCAGTGTTGCCACGGACGTCAGTGACTATCGGTTTAGTTGCCTTCTTTTGCTCAGTGCTAGGTGGGATTTTTATGATGAACCTTATTGTAACTCAAGCACACAAGGGGGCAGAGTTAAGGTTGCCGTCAAAATTATAACTAATTTTTATGGCTGTTTGTGGAATTAAACTCATATCCTTAATGCTGTGTTAATTTAAGTCTCTGTGTTAAATAATACAGATTACAAATAGAATGACATTCGTTAATTAAGTTCACAAGTTCGCCCAAGGTCTTAGGAATGGGTGATGCATAGGCCAAAAAATGTCACTGTGAATGGAGGGAAAATGTATTATATGTCTGAACATTTTTTAAAGCTCTTTATAGTGTGTGAGGCAGTTATTTCTCTTACAAGACAAAGGAAGGCTCTCAGGAAATTAAAGGATGGCGGGCCCTTTACCCATTGGGGGAATCAGATAACTGAGCAGCACGGGGTCTGACACTTTGCCAGTACAACCGTTCCGTAACAGTGAATGTTATTACTCTTGTTATTAAGTATTTGGATTATAGTGGCCCATCCAGGATCAAGGCCCCATTGTGCTGGGCTCTGAGCAAACCTGTAAAGACAAGATCCCTTCCCTAAACAGCTTGCGGTATCAATGGTAGGCTGAAGAAGAGATATCAGGAGTAATCTGTAATTTAGTCTTTAAAATGTCAGGGAATGCCTTGAGCAAAGAATAGATGTAGTGAACAAGTGTATACATCAAAATATGTAAATAAAAACTTTGGAGGGAGGGGTGAAAGCAATCAAATAGATACAAAAGTCTGTTTATTTTTTATTGTCTGTTATTTATTATTTTATACATTTCATTGTAAGATGTTGCTCCTGCTCTTTGCAGTCTGTTCTGCAGGAGCCAGAGAAGCAGCAAAGGATTCTGAGTTCAGTGTGGAACCTGTCACATTCAGGCCTGACTAGCAGGATTTGCTCAGTTTACTTGGGGCTTCTTCCTGTGGTTGAAATGATTCCAGAGTCTTTGTCCCGCTGGCCCAGGCAGCTCACCCAGACATGTTTATTTAACACCTAGCCAGCATTGAGAAGTGACTAGGAACCAGAAAGGTGCTCAGAATTCAACAAGGCTGGTTGGAAAAGGCTTAAATGAAAAAATTGCTATTTTGTCTCCTAGATTCATAGATTCCGGGGTGGGAGGGGGAGTGGCACTATATGTGAAAGAAAATGTAGAATTAAATGAAGTAAAAATCTTAAATAAATCCATGTTTCATAGAATCTGTATGGATAGTAATTCCATGCTCTAATAAGAATGTAACAGTAGGGATCTATTATCGACCACCTGACCAGGACAGTGATAGTGACGATGAAATGCTAAGGGAGATTAGAGAGGCTATCAAAATAAAGAACTCAATAATAGTGAGAGATAAAAAGGCATCTTTTAAAAAGTGGAAGTCAGATCCTAGTGAGGTAAATAGAAAGGAGCATAAACACTGCCAAATTAAGTGTAAAAATGTAATAAGAAATGCCAAAAAGGAGTTTGAAGAACAGCTAGCCAAAACTTCAAAAGATGATAAAATGTTTTTTAAATACATCAGAAGCAGGAATCCTGCTAAACAACCAATGGGGCCCCTGAACGATCGAGATACAAAAGGAGCACTTAAAGACAATAAAGTAATGCGGAGAAACTAAATGGATTCTTTGCTTCAGTCTTCACGGCTGAGGATGTTCGGGAGATTCCCAAACCTGAGCCGTCCTTTGTAGGTGACAAATCTGAGGAATTGTCACAGATTGAAGTGTCACTTTTTGGAATTAATTGATAAACTTAACAGTAACAAGTCACCAGAACCAGATGGCATTCACCCAAGAGTTCTGAAACAACTCAAATGTGAAATTGCAGAACTATTAACTATGGTTTGTAACCTGTCCTTTAAATCGGCTTCTGTACCCAATGACTGGAAGATAGATATTGTAATGCCAATATTTAAAAAGGGTTCTAGAGGTGATCCTGGCAATTACAGACCAGTAAGTCTAACGTCGGTACCGGGCAAATTAGTTGAAACAATAGTAAAGTATAAAATTGTCAGACACGTAGAAGAACATAAATTGTTGGGCAAAAGTAAACATGGTTTCTGTAAAGGGAAATCATGTCTTACTAATCTATTAGTTCTTTGAAGGGGTCAACAAACGTGGACAAGGGGGATCCAGTGGACATAGTGTACTTGGATTTCCAGAGGGCCTTTGACAAGGTCCCTTACCAAAGGCTCTTACGTAAATTAAGTTGTCATGAGATAAGAGGGAAGATCCTCTCATGGATTGAGAATTGGTTGAAAGACAGGGAACAAAGGAATAAATGATAAATTTTTAGAATGGAGAGGGGTAACTAGTGGTGTTCCCCAAGGGTCAGTCCTCGGACCAATCCTATTCAACTTATTCATAAATGATCTGGAGAAAGGGGTAAACAGTGAGGTGGCAAAGTTTGCAGATGATATTAAACTGCTCATGATAGTTAAGACCAAAGCAGACTGTGAAGAACTTCAAAAAGATTTCACAAAACTAAGTGATTGGGCAACAAAATGGCAAATGAAATTTAATGTGGATAAATGTAAAGTAATGCACATTGGAAAAAAAATAACCCCAACTATACATACACTATGATGGGGGCTAATTTAGCTACAACTAATCAACTAACCATGGGGAAAGGCTCTGGCAGGGGGAAGGCAGTGGGGAAAGGCTCCTACAGCTCCCTTTCACTAATGAACTACAGCTTGCTTTTCATTGCAACCTATAGCTACGCATACCCTACATGTTGCCACCCGTGGTATGCCGTGTAGACGTAGCCCTGATGTAAGGAATCTCGCTGTGTTCGAATGAATTGAAATAAGGCTGCTCCTCTCTTGCCCTGTTTCTTGTTTCGCAAGGCAGTTTCCCTGCCCCCTTCTTGTTTTCTGGCCTTCAGTGATGCTTTGCAGGATCATTGTACTTCCATGTTGAAATTGGCAAGGGCTGGTGACCTGGCCGTTGGGGGAAGCTAGCCCCCAGCCCCTCCCCTTCTGCCCGAGCCCCTCCCCTCTCCATCTGTCCCCCTCCCTGCGGGAGCCCAGAGTACCCACACCGCAGTGGCCGGGTGGCGCAGCAGCCCTGTAGCTCTGGGTGGTACGGTCCAAGTGCCGGGCGGCCATCTCTGCTCTAGCCTCAGCCAGCATAGTCTGGGGCAGAGCACCGGGAACTGCAGGAGTTGGGCCTGGAAGCGGAGGTTGGGCGGGGCCACGCCAGGCTGTTTGCGGAGACACAGCCTCCCCCAGCCTATGATACCCGCCGCCCATGAGTTTGGGACATGACTCCATTGGTAGCGGCGGGTCCTGAGCAAGCACGGCTTTGCTTGGCTGAGTGATTTTTAGTGACCGCGCTGCAGAGGTGAAGTGCAACCTAAGCAATGGCGGTGCCCGTTTCCCCCATGCTGCCCTGACAGTCTGTCTCGACCCTGATGCATCAGGATCGCCTTTAAGGGGGGAGAACTTCATTCACCATACCAGGAGCGGATTCCTTTTTTAGTGGAAGAAATGCTAGTTCGAACTAGAGCGAACACTCATGTTTGTTTTCTCCCTGTAACGTGCAAGGTTGCTCTGCCAGGCATGATTTCTGTATAACGCAGCTGTTCCTTCGGGGGCTGTGGCACCACTGCCAGGATGTGGGCTGGCATGAACCCGCTGATCTCGCAGAGGATGCGTGAGATCTTTTGATATCCTTACATATGGAGCTTGTCAGGCTCTTCTGTCCGTCTATTTTTATTCAGTTGCTAAACTGTTGTCGCCACATGTACTAAAGCTGGGACAATACAAACTAGGTTCAGTACGGTTCTGCCTGAAGAGTTCTGAACTGTGAACAAGAATCCTGTTATTTCATGATATGTTCTCCAATCAGGGCTGGATTTGACCCAGTAAACTACAGGTGAAAGTCTTTGTATCCTATTTCATCAATCCCTGGAATCATCCTGCCCTAGACTGTAATTATCTGTGGTAGTGAAAACATTAATTAGTGAAACATTTTAAATACAGATGTAGAAAATAACAGGCAAATTTTATCCTTTTATCTTTCTAAAAATGGGAGGAAGAGTGACTCCAAGCTCATGTAGCTGCAGGCAGACTGTGGTCTCACATTTCTGTAGCCACATCTTGTTCAGGGCTAGCAATCATTCATCAAGCTCCCACTTTTAACTATGTATGGAGTGAGAAGAAGTAGAATATATTGGCTTTATAAAAATAATAAAGAAATAAACCAATGTTTGGGAATTGCTCCATGTGGTTAGAGAAATTTGTTTGTTTATTTGTATCCATATTAGATCACCAGGAACAGTAATTCACATTAACTTTGTGGTTGATACAGTAATTGGATTCAATTTTTAAGAAATAGGTTATGCCAACTGTTTGCCTTTAACTTCGGGCCCTAAGATCTTTGCTACGACTCACCTCTTGGCTATAAATCTTCTTGCCAAACCATGGTAGCTACTTATTTTTCTGTAAGTAGATTAAAAAGCAATCTCTAGTATTTAAAAAGCTGATTGTGTCTTGAGTGCATGTGTCAAAGATGAATGTTGGATTTTTCTAATCCTAAAACCCACTTTCTTATGAGCAACAGAGTTTAAAGGAACCCCATCAACTTGAAGTCTGCTAGGCTTAAAAAAAAAAAAAGCAACCAGGGTGGCAGGAATTAAAATAATTTGCAGATGAACACCATGTGTGCAAATAAATACACTGTCTCCGAGCGTCGCTGTGCAGATTTATAGACTATTTTACCATTGTAGTGCGTCAGAAAAAAGAAGCCCCTCTTGCTTCATTTCGTCAGTTGTATTCATAATGCTTTGCATTATCTTAAGGCAATACATTTTCTATTAAGAAGAGAAGACATTTGAAGAATTACATCTTCCCCTGAGTCCGCCTATTAATTTTTATTTTCCTTTAAATCTTTTTCTCCCTTTTTACTGTATCAAAGGTCTATATAAACAAAAGGAAGACAGACTGACTAATTATACACTAGAACTAACTAGACACAAATTGCTGTCAAATGTACAGAGCAAACAAATGTGGGGGAAATTGTGTGTATGTATACATATTTTTTTCTCTAAACTCTTTTGCTTGTGTTGCTTTTAGCAATAGGAGGGGGGGAAATTCAGATGCAGGTAATTTTTTTTGAGTTGATGCTATCCCCTCAAATTATATTGTCCCATGTGAGATTTGAATCCACTGTTCAGAAATATGCTTCAGGCCTCAGATGTACCCTTAAATCTAGTCTCATCTTCCTCTCCTCCCCTATTGATAGCAGAGCGGATCAATTTGGCAATTAGAATGACTATCCAGTTAGATATGATTATTAAAGCATGTCATGTATGTTTCATGATGCAGTTACCCTGTATGGTATGACTGCCTTGTTGTGTCACTCAGTGTTCTTTGCTGTTAAACAAGAAGCTTCATTTCAACAAATATGAAATAAAGTCCTCACATAAATATTTCAAAAACAGGCAGTGTCCTTCGAGGAAAGTAAGTCCCGTGCAACATGCCAGTGGGATAGTTCTAAGATTAGTAATGTCTTTAAAAAAATATATAGTGTGGGTCCTCATCAAATGTAACACGCAAGAAGAGCGTGTGTGTGGGTGGGTGGGTGTTTTTTTGGGGGGAGTGGGAAGACCTTGACAGACTGATGGGTTTCCTCCTCTTGTAATAGAAATATTTGGTTCTTGTATATCTATCTCTCTCTAGCACCCCCTTGGGGAGAGGGTGGGCACTGCTCCTGTGTCAGCATCCAGGGCACAGCGCTCCAGCTTTGCTATCAAGGCATCACCGCCTCTCTCTTGCTGGGGGAGGTGGAGTTTAAAGTAGTCCAAACAAAAAGTCCATATGCTTCCACATCCCACAAAAGCAGAGTCCTAGACCTTGGGGAAGCCATAAAGGAAAAAGGAGGAGATCCACATTGAGCAGAGATCCTCCCTTTTAAGGACCCACCCATCTCCAGGCAGGAGAAGCCTCACAGGTGTGTAGGGTTGAGGCTAAGTGTGCCCAGAGGAATTCTTTAACCTTTTCCCGACTGGGTTGGGGATCTGCCCCATCACACTCACTTCTTCTCTTTGGGTAATGATCACAGGAGCAAGGGGATTCTTAGGAAGCACGGGAACCAATGCCTTTGGGTGAGGTCTGCCTGTGCTCCTGTCTCTGCCCTCGCTTCCAAGCATAAACTGACTTCTCCATTGTTCCCTACCCTAGTGGCTACTCATTGTATACTTCATTGTTGATTATTTGCATTGCATTGCACCTAGGAGCTCCATTCGGGGATCACGGCCTCATTGTGCGAGGCCCTGTACAGACATGTAACGAGGAAGACAGCTCCTGTCCCAAAGAGCTCACCGTCTCTGTAGTTCTTCTTAAACATTCATGACTGTGTCTGTATTTTTAAAAGAATCAAGTGAGCATTTCATACTATCCTCTTCTTGGAGGATGGGAGTTGCCTCAGTTCCAAGGAGAAGGAAGGCAGTTGACCAGGAATGTGATCGTTCCGTTTTCTCTTGTTACCAACAGAATGGGGCCAGAGAAACCAATAATACATCGGCTTATTCCTTTGCTAACTGATCCAGAAGCCTAGATAGTTGTTTTTGCAATTTAATGTATGTGTAAGAAAGAAACTCCTAAACTTTACTATTTGGTGTGAAGATTGCTGGTGTTGCTACATTAGTTTTTGTCTATACGTATAAATACATCCTCAGACTTTACCAGCTTTTTCCATCAGCTGATAGTGATTACTCAGCCACCTGAAGTACAGATACAGAGATTCTGTGATGAACCTGTACTGGGAGCTGGATCCCTTGAAAGTTCCAGGTATTCTACCCACAGTGGTTAAGTTTTCGGTGTCCACGGCACTCGTTCTCATAAGGGGTTTTTCTCACGGTGGTTGTCTCTTGTCATTCTAAAGAAGGCAGGTTACATTTTCAAAAATGCCTGAGTCTCTTTGAAACTCCATAGGACTTAGACTCTTTAGTCACCTAGTTGCTCTTGAAAATGTTACTGTGCATCACCTTCCCCAAGCATCACAAAAAGCCTTTGTGTTGTACGGACAGGAAAGGTATGGAAGTCCTCAGAAAACTTCTTCCTGTAACGTCCCTTTCCCGTGACAGGTTATTTCCCATCAGAGTGCAGAAAAAGGAACAGCTGTTCGACATATTCAACTTGATCTGAAGGCAAACTTTGAAAAAGTATAATCTCTTCCAGCTGCCACAAAGAATCATCCATTCTGCATGTAATCAGATTACTGAGAACACTTCCTGAAGACTTAAAAATACATACACCCACCTGGGTGACCCTTTCAAATGTGTAAGTCTTGGAAAATGTCTGTTTTCTTAGACTGGGCAAACTTGCTATGTGGCTGTATATTTCAGTTATTTCCAATATCTTTTTTAGTGTTGTATATTATCCTATAGCAGACAGTTTGTAAGACAATGTTAAAAATACTGGGTGCACAGGGTCTCTGAAAACCATGATCCAGGTGACAAATTGTGCAGCCGACATTATAGGTTAATTTTAAAATTGTTGCTGTAACTGGCTTTCCATCATTACTGATCAGGTCAGTAGTAAAGGCTGTTTTAGAACCCTGGAGTTCCATGCCCCATGTTTAGCTCAATAGACCACAATGCGGTTGTGTGGGGTTTTTTTAAGGTTGAAATAGTTTTTGCCTCATAAGTTTCACTAGTTAGGAAATATTTTCAAATATTAGAATATCTGAAATGAAGTGATTAACTTCTGACAGGGTTCTTATCCTGGTAAAAAGCAAACTGTGCAAAACCCCCAAACCTTGCTGTTTGTTTAATGGAATGTGACATATGAAATGGAGTAAATTGCTGGTGGAAAATGGTACTACCTTATGGAAAATGAGTACATGTTGTGCCATATTTTGGAGGGGGAATGGACAATTCCTAGTTTCTGACATATTCCCTAATGTAGATTAGACCTGCTTTGAAAAGATGGGGTCCCTGTTCAATTCAGCAGGCAGCTGCCAGCATTTAAAACACATTCAAAACAATCCAGAAAGATAAACTGACAAACTAAGTCTGTTTAATTCTACATCTCTTACTAGGGAAGGTGCTTTCAGTACAAGTTGGCTTAAGGAGGAAAACTTTATTTCCCAGAGAGCGAGAGAGAGAGAGAGAGATCTTACAGCTTAGAGTGAGAGAGAATTGGAATACTGTAAAAGAGTTTGGTGTCTGAGGATGTGAGCATTTTGGATGGATGTTGTCCCAAAGCAACAGGAGCCTGGTGACTGAATAAAGAAATACTTGAGTCTCTGTGAACCAAGTGAAAGATGTGTAGCCAGGACAGGACCCTGTCTTCAGCAGAACAAATTGAAGGAGAATAATTCCACTAATTTTAAACATGTTCAAAGACATGAATATTCAAAGAGGCTGGTATTGATTAGTAGTAGAGCCAGTTGATTTGACTACACTTGTGGTTCATTATTAAGTATGTTCAAGAGACCAACTTACCGAGCTTAGCCAAATTTATTTGCTAAAGACATAAAAGTACAATACAAAAAAGACATACATACCCTCCTTCCCAGAAGCAATTCTTATCTCACAGCATGTGCACCTTCCACAGAAGGTGTGCATCAAAGGCTTGCCCTCAAACCCACTTCTATTTATGTTGTCTTTGTTTACAACCTAAAAGTCCCTGTACGTCTCTCAAAATTTAAGTTTAACCCATTAGTTTGTGCCCTCTTTGTCCTTGGCGCCTCCCTATAGTTTCCCATATCTTGTTTTGTTTTGTCTGCTAGATTCCAAGTGCTGCTGATCCATGAAAGTATTCCTTAACTTTACTTGGTACAAAGTATTCATCCATCTTTGCTTTGACACGTTTCTAATGCCACACTGGCTTTAGCTTTGCAAAGGGTTGTGGGATACTGGATGTGGGTGAGTAGAATTGTGGGAAGACCATAATATATTCCGTTACCATAACTTCCCAACATCCATATGTGTAATGTATATTATATTAATACCATGCAAGTAAAAACCATTCATGTGGTGCATGCGCTGCCTAACATGTATCTGCTAACACTGGTACGGTATCTTGCTGTAAGGCAGTATAAGGATGACTGTATTAAGCATTTCTATGCTGCACCTTAACAAACAGTAGCATAGGATATTGCCAGTCTATTCAATCAACTGGCTGAGGTATTGGGAAAGAAAATGCAGCCAATGCAGATAAGGACTGCGGGCTGGGGATGGAAATGGAGCCTTTTCTGCTGCTCTTCCAGTTCTGTTGCCGACACAATCCCAGTAAGAATTCCTCTTGCTGTGCAAATGCAGAATCCCAGTAATGGGGCCTGGATCCCTGAAACGAGGACGTAATGTATACACGTACAGAGATTCTCATGGGGCTGTACCAAGTGCCACCAGGGAGATGTGATGGTTCTTTACCACTCGGAGGATCACCCCAGCGGAAGGGCAGCTGTGTATGTAACTGGGGTAATAGGGTGGCAGATTATAGGACTCTGCAGGATTCGTCTGTTGTCAGGTGCTTGGACCCCGCACAGAGAGAGATAGGGAGGAATTTTGGTAAGTCATGTTAGCCCGTGGCCCTTAACAGAGCGTGGAGTTTGTCTCGGGCAGAGGGGAGTGTGTGCTGGGATGCTGGAGGGTTCTGCAGCAAACACTACAGACCGGCAGGATGGGGAAGGAAGCGTAGGCTGATCATAGTCTGTCTTGTTAACAAGGCAAACCAGAGGAGGAGGTAAGTGGTGGTTTTTTTTAATTCCCTCCTCTGGCTTTTTGATGCTTTGGCTCGGCTGGATCTGATGGTTGACTGATACTCTACGTTTACAGTGCAAGTGTAAATGGAGTCCCCCCTCTTCTTCCAGCTGGTGTTCGATTGGCTTTTGTAGAGCCGGCTGCTGCTGTTCGTGCACACAAGTGGCTCATTATCTGCCACAAAGCAAACTGAAGGTGGGGGGTTCTTGATGCAGATTATTCCTTGGCATGCTCATACCGTATTTTGAAAAATACTGTCTCAAGAAAAAAACTGACCACCTCTGCTGCATCTTCCATTAAGGCTTCTTCTCTTGGGGCCAACCCTGAGCTTGCTGTTTAAGAGGAGTATGATGGATATTCTTTTGCCCTAGACACTGCATGAATCAGCATCCTTAGGCATGAACCTTGGATGGAGCAGGTGTCAGGAGTTTATGCTAAAAGATGGACAGTTTTAACTTCTTGGCAAGCTGTGACTCCTCACTGGTTAACAAGAAATGCCTTTGCTGTGCAGCACTAACAGAATCTGCATACAGCGCTTCAGTGGGGCAGCGAGAAAAGAGAAATGTTTGAGCTGCATTCAGTGAAAGGTGGCGCTGGGGTGGGGGTGGTGTAGCAGCAGCAATCCATGGGAACTTGGGACAGGAAGTGAAGGAGGGCACTGTCCAAATGAAATGGAGAGAAATTTAAGCCAGCAGAATGTAATTACTTGAGTTGGAATTTGTCCCGGACAATGCAGTTAGTAATGGGAAGTGCCGTGTGATCCTTAATAATTACAAGAGGAAAGGACCTCATCTTTACTATTTCTCTGAAAGTCAAGTTCAGTCTGATTTTTTTAAAACTTATGTTTAGTAGGAAACAAAATATAGTGTGATTGACTGTACTGACCTAAGAACACGCTTACTCTGCATAATGTGGGGCAGCTACGGAAATATTTGGGATCTGAAATGCTAGGGTGCTGATTTTGAAAGATGACTGGCATCACTTTTTATATAGTTCCTTGTTTACAGGCACGTGGGTAGGAAGATTGGCAGAACAATACTGAAACACATCAGATCTGATGAATCAATATGTTTGTGCAAGTTTACTGAAGAAACAAAGCTGTATTGCTGATGGTGGCAAAACAGTCCTTAAAATTATTGGTTTTTTTGTTAGTTTGATTAGCCCTCCTGTTCTATATTCCCTGTAATCTAAAACTTCTGCTGTTGAGGGGGAAAGTTAGTATACTCAGCAGTTCAGTGATCTCTTGATATTTATAGTTCCTTAAGTTAAAATGAATTTAGCAAAATATTAAATAAAAATGGGAACTGGGGCTATTTTAGAATAAGGACATGTCTAAAACTGGAGCCTTTAAAACAGTAAGGAAATCAGAGAGTTGTAGAGTGAAATAGGGAACTGCAAAGGGGCCTGAGACAAATGCAGAGATTTCCCCCCCTAATAATCTCTCCTTGGCTCTCTCCTTTCCACACTAGTATCTGTATAGCACACAGATTTATCACCCTAACAATGCAAACCCTCTTTTTTTGGTATTTTTCCCCCTTAGGGTTTATGATATGGGCAGAGCTTCTTATAACTTCTGCATCCTTTCTCCATCTGCTGCTGGGTCCCTTCTCACAGCTGAGTAGTTGGTAATTGGTAACCAGTCTGTGACAGAGGGGCAGAAGGATGCCAGGGGATAGAGCTCGCATGTCCCTCATTTCAAGGACCGTTAGTCCTTTTAGTCCAAAAGTTACCTCTGTTCCACACACACTCAGCATGCACTCACTTGTATTGTGGATTTATGGTGGTGTGTGTTTGTTTGTTTTTTGTTTGTTACATCAGAAATAAAGACTCTTGAGACTGAGGTCACAGAGTTGTTTACGCGGAAGGGTGAATCACACAGCATTTTAAGTTGCTTTTGTGTCCCTCATTTTGGGTCTGTGTCACACATTGTGTTCTATGTTGGGGCCTTGGCAAGTTGAGATGTGTGATGCTAGAGTTCTCGGTTCTGAGCTCTGAGTCATCCTCATGTCAGGTGCTTGAACTCTGCAAAAAGGTGCCGGGGAGTTGTAGCAGCAGGAAGGCCCTAGTGACAGCCAAACTTTGGGGGGAAAGCTTAGGGTTCTCAAAAGCCTTGCTAAATGGTGACTCTAAAGCATTTTATTCCCCAGGGAGGGATGCTGGCTGGGAAGATCCATCTGACAATGGCAAGGGAATGTGGGTGTTCCAGGGCCTTTCTCTCTTATCTTGTAAAATTTTTTCTGTAAGGTAAATCCCAATTAAACCCAGAGCAGCATGGTATGTACATGCTGCTGCAGTCAGCACATCTAGAGCTCTGACGCTGCTCTAGGAATTGGCTCTAGGAAGATGTACTTGACTCTAATTTCCAGGGCTGGAAACTAAAATTAATCTATCCTCGGTAAGCTGTAAGGAAGATTTTGCTAGATCTGCGGTGGTCAGAGCATGGCCCCTGAGGTTCTGCAATGGAGCCTCCAGCTGCCCTCCTCTCTGATACGAAGCTGGAGCTTGCAGAGACTGCAGGTCCTTCGATTCCATCTTGACCTGGGAGGAGGCTGCTGAGATCAGGATTCAGGATTCCGTACGGGGACCTGTTGTCTCAGTATCAATCCAGTTCTCTCTGTTCCACTTAATGTAAAGTAGATGTGCCCCTGGCCAAGGCAGCCCTCAACTGGACAAAGTTTGGGTGCCCCTGAGCTAGACAAACCCACAGTAGGAAATTCACATTAGAAGATTACCCCACCGAGACCAGTGATAGGTCGGTTCAGTGTGACTCTGCGGCTCACGTGCCCTCTCTAATGGAAGTTGAATCCCTCACTGACTGTCCCAGTTTGCTCAACACACTGTCCTGGGCTCTCCCGTTACGGGGGCTGAGGAGAGCTAGATTAGACAATGGTATAGTTCAGTGATTCTCAACCAGAGGTATGCGTACCCCTCGGGGTACACACAGGTCTTCCAGGGGGGTACATCATCTCTTCTAGATATTTGTCTATGGAATTTTAGTTTGTACTGACTTTGCTAGTGCTTTTTATGTAGCCTGTTGTAAAACTAGGTAGTTATTTGTTTATCCTGCTCTGTTTACTAAACACTAAAATGTTAGTACAATATTTATATTCCAAGTGATTTATTTTTATAATTCTATGGTAAAAATGAAAAGCCAGCAGTTTTTCAGTAACAGTGTGCTGTGACACTTCTGTATTTGTATGTCTGATTTTGTAAGCAAGTAGTTTTTAAGTGAGGTGAAACTTGGGGGCACGCAAGACAAATCAGACTCCTGGAGGGGGTAGAGTAGTCTGGAAAGGTTGAGTGCCACTGGTATAGTTTACTCAAATCTGCGGTGGGCCACCATGTTGTTGAAAGTGGCCTTTCTTGTGATACAGGCAGTGACTGGGAGCAAATCTCCAACATCCCAAACGAGATTTGAGCCTGGTTCAGCAGCCGGTAGGATGACAGGAGGCATGTTGCTGTTTTATTTAAATGTTACACACTGAAGTTCATTTCAGCTGCAATAACTAATCTTCAGGATCAAATTTTTGAAATGTAGCTATCTTCTGTGGTTTTGGGCCTTAGTTGCCTGGTATTGAAAACTTGGCCCTTACTGCAGTGGTATGTTATCCTCTTCTAACCTTCAGGGGTTTTGATCTTAAAAGAGAAGCTGCTTATAAATCCAGGAATCCTCATATAATCGTAGAAATATAGGGCTGGAAGGTCATTGACAGGTCGTTTAGTCCATCCCCTTGCTCTGATGTAGGACCAGGTAAACCTAGACATTCCTGACAGGTGTCTGTCCAACCTGTTTTTTTAAAAACCTCCAGCGATGGGAATTCCACAACCTCCTTAAGTAACGTGTTTCAGTTCTTAACCATTTTTACGGTTAGAAAGATTTTCCTGATATCTAACCTGAATCTCCCTTGATGGACAACTCAATGAAAACGTAGGCCAATGTGCAGCAGCAAACAAGATGCCAGGTTATATTAACAAAGGAGGAAGAGTATAATTCTGAAACTTTACATAAGTTAATAGTATTCCCTGACTTTGAGTACTCTGCTTATTCTGTTTACCCCACATCAACAGTGAGAGGAAATTAATAAAAAAAAAAAAAAAAAAGGTTCCAAGAAGGACAGTGAGAATAATTAGAGGCATGGAAAGACTTCCTTATGAGAAGTGATTAAAAGATTAGGACTACAAAGATTAGAGAGGAGGCAAATAAGAGGGGACACAACAGAGGTGGGTCTGTATATTTAAAAATGAATAGAAGAGGTGAATCAGGAGTTTCTATTTACCCTTTTTTATAATGATGGAACAAGGAGGTGCATCTCAAAAAAGATATACTGGCACTAGAAAAGGTTCAGAAAAGGGCAACTAAAATGATTAATGGTTTGGAACGGGTCCCATATGAGGAGAGATTAAAGAGGCTAGGACTCTTCAGCTTGGAAAAGAGGAGACTAAGGGGGGATATGATAGAGGTGTATAAAATCACGAGTGATCTGGAGAAAGTGGATAAGGAAAAGTTATTTACTTATTCCCATAATACAAGAACTAGGGGTCATCAAATGAAATTAATAGGTAGCAGGTTTAAAACAAATAAAAGGGAGTTCTTCACGCAGCGCACAGTCAACTTGTGGAACTCCTTACCTGAGGAGGTTGTGAAGGCTAGGACTATAACAGCGTTTAAAAGAGAACTGGATAAATTCATGGTGGTGAAGTCCATTAATGGCTATTAGCCAGGACGGGTAAGGAATGGTGTCCTTCGCCTCTGTCTGTCAGAGGATGGAGATGGACGCCAGGAGAGAGATCACTTGATCATTACCTGTTAGGTTCACTCCCTCTGGGGCACCTGGCATTGGCCACTGTCGGTAGACAGGATACTGTGCTAGATGGACCTTTGGTGTGACCTGGTACAGCCTTTCTTATGTTCTTAAGAAGGTACCCAATAAAATATCAGTTTTATAAGTGTTGCCCTTTAATTTAAAGGGTTTTTTACATGTATAATTAACCCGTGAAACTCATTGTCACAATATATTGTGGAAGCCAGGAGTTTAGCAGGATTCAAAAAAGTTTGAGGTCTGGTCTACACTTAAAAGTTTTGCCAGCATAGCTGTGTTGGTTAGGAGTGTGGGGAAAAAATCACACCCCTACCTTACATAGGTATGCTGGCAGAAGCTTTAATGTAGATGTAGTTATACCAGCATAAAAGTGTTTAGGCCAGTATGGCGTACTTTGTTCATGGAACTGGTATAATAAACCATACTGGCAAAATTTGCCAGCACAAGCTGCATCTCCACTAGGAGGGTTTTCCAGTAGAGCTGTCCTGGCAAATCCTTTCTAGAGTAGACAAGGCCTCAGACAGTTACATGGGTAATAATTACAGAAACATTAGATGGGATAAAACAATATGATTGATATAAACCCTCAGGCTTCAGGGCATAAGACACCCATAGCTACCTGTGGTTAGGAGGAAACTTCCCAGAGGCAGGATGTTCCTTAAGCATCTGTCTTGCAGTTTCTTGCATTTTCCTCTGATATACTTTGGATTTACCACTGTTGGAGAAACCAGATGAGCCATCACACAGACCTGATAGGGAGATTCTTCATTCATATATTATATATCAGCTGTTGTACAAAAATAATCTGAATTCAGTGACCCCTGAAGCCAGGAACCAAGAGGACTTGGGCTTTTTCTAACCGAATACAGGTTTTCAGCCCAATTGGAATTAAATTGTGTATTTATCATAGCAGCACCTGGCAGTGCAGTTACAGTTGAGCAGCTGTGAGAGGTTCGTGTGTGTGTGTGTGTCCCTAGGATTCTCCCGGGGATTCTAATCGTGTTGCTGAGGAACAGGTGCCCACCGAGAATCCCAAGGAGGTCCCCAGTGTACGTTAGCTGGCTGTGCTCCAGAGACAGTTAGCTAGGCAGTGCTGAGGACGGGCAGAACTGTGAGGCTGCCAGGCCCTGGAATATAGGGCTGCAAGCTCTTCACTGACCATATCTCCTTGAAACATAATTTTTTTAAAAAGGAGTTCAGAGTTTGGGGTACCTCACTCATCTGTAAGTCACTCCTTTGCAGCTTTTTGTGGCTTTACAGATTTCCCCCCGCCCGCCATATGTATTTCTTTCTGTCGTTGCCCAATGAAATACCACGCAAATTGGAGGAACTGATTCCAAGGGCAGCAGTGAAACTCCGTGTACACCAAGATGCTCAAAGGAAAGAGACTGAAAGGCAGAGAGACACAATCTCCCTAGTAGTTCTTGTACAGGTGATGTGGGGTCACGTGCCCCCCCCCCCCCCGCCCCCCAGATTTCTGACAGGGTTTATATTTTTATTTCATTTTTGCAGGAGTGGGTTCAAAATACGTCCCCCACCCCACTATCAACAGTGACGGGTCATCTTTCGGTTTTGGTTTAACACTAGGAGGCAAAGTACATTCGGAAAGGAGAATGCTTGACAAGTTGTTGTTTGTATTACTGTAGTGCCCACAGACCTTACTGTGCAGTACAAACCCGTAGTGAGAGAGAGTTCCTTCCCCAGAAATCGACACAAACAAGACAACGGATGGGAGGGGAAACAAAGGCACACAGACGGGAAGTGACTTGCCCAAGGTCACTGAGTAGGTCTGCGTCTGTGGCAGGGCTGAGAACAGAACCAGGTCTCCTGACTGCCCCGTCTGCCAGATCCCACCACCTCTCTGCAGCTGCTGGCATCCCTGCAGTACTGCAAACATTAAGAAGTTTTATTCAACCTCTGCAGCCAGATTTTGAGAAGTGCCCAGAACTCCCTTGAGAAGGGCAGGAGCTGATGGGTTTGAGCACTTCAGACGTTCTGGCCTTTTGTGTTCGTGCCGGCCACTGGTTTTAATGTTAAATCAGATTTCCAGCCGTATCAGTTTTGTTATCGCTGCACTGTTACAATAATATAGCACGGTTGTCTGTTTGAGGGCAAGTGTGGTTTAATTATAGGGATGTCTTTCCATTCTCTTCCAAACCACATGTCTCAGAGAAGAACATTCCAAGATGGCAAGGAAGTAAAAGCCAATTAACAGTTAGCATGCACCGCGAGCCAGGATCTTTATTAAATGTCTCCCTCTAAAGAGAAATGCCCACGAGGCAATCTCGTCACCTGCTTGGAGAACCGAACAACACAGAGGGAATTTATTCTTACAAGAAAAGGGCAGTTCCTACCCAATGCAATGCTACCGTCTGACTTCTGACGAAATGGAGAAATTAACCCATTTATTATCTGCAATACACTAGTGTGTAGAGAACCCAACTGAGATCCGGGCCCCGTTGTTCTACATGCTGTACAACCACATAGCAAGAGACTGACTCTGCCCTCAAGAGCCTGCAATCCAAATAGGCAAGACAGACAAACCGTGGGCAGGAAGGGAATATTATCCCCATTTTACAGATGGCAGAGTCAGAAATTGAATCCAGATGCCCTGAGTCCCAGTGCAGTGCCCTAACCACCCTACCGGGTTAGCCAATGACCCTCCACCTCCCTGGAGATACACCATTAGAAGGACTTGCTGTGTTTGCACCTTTAATTATAGAAAGAACAGGAGTACTTGTGGCACCTTAGAGACTAACAAATTTATTTGAGCATAAGCTTTCGTGGACTACAGCCCACTTCTTCAGATGCATAGAATGGAACATATATTGAGGAGATACATATATACATACAGAGAGCATGAAAAGGTGGGCGTTGTCTTACCAACTCTGAGAGGCCAATTAAGTAAGAGAAAAAAACTTTTGAAGTGATAATCAAGCTAGCCCAGTATAGACAGTTTGATAAGAAGTGTGAGAATACTTACATGGGGAGATAGATTCAATGTTGGCATATCTAGTTGGCATATCAATTCCAGCTCAGCAGTCTCTCGTTGGAGTCTGTTTTTAAAGCTTTTCTGTTGCAAAATTGCCACCCGCAGGTCTGTCACTGAATGACCAGACAGGTTAAAGTGTTCTCCCACTGGTTTTTGAATGTTATGATTCCTGATGTCAGATTTGTGTCCATTAATTCTTTTGCGTAGAGACTGTCCGGTTTGGCCAATGTACATGGCAGAGGGGCATTGCTGGCACATGATGGCATATATCACATTGGTAGATGTGCAGGTGAACGAGCCCCTGATGGCATGGCTGATGTGATTAGGTCCTATGATAGCCAACTCAATGAGTGTTGCAACCTGCACACGCAATCACTCCCAAGACAAATGCTCCTGGCCCCATCCAGCCCCTCACAGCTGGAGGGGTGTTTTCTGCAGTGGGGAGTTCCTGGAGGGACCAGCAAACGTGTAGTTTGGAAGCATGGGGCCAAGGCCAAAACAAGAGTTGCCTAAGCCTCGCTGTACAGTATCTACAGCTGCCTTAGCTAGAATAGGAGGTGCTTTTCGTAGAGTCTTTGAGAAAGCAGCGGCAGTATGGGGCACTTTGGTGTAGACAGGTGCTAGTGGGATTTCTCTGCAGGATATTTCTAAAAGTCTGGCCCTTAGCCCTTACTGAGTGGACAAGTTTGCTCACTGAGATACAGACCTGGGGGTGGCTTCAGAATGTCAGCAACAGCATTATTCTCATTGGACCTAAGCAAGTCAGTCTGAAGACAATGTATACGTTGCCCTGTTTTCACTTTTCTTCAGACCACAAGGAGCTGGTTTTTTGGGTGGGGAGAGGGGGTTGTTCTTCTGTTAACATCTGAAAAGATAGCCCAGACCTTAACAAAGTGGACATTTCTGATTCGGATCAAGTTTTGCTTGCTGGCTTATGCAGAGAGCTCTTCGACAATATTCATAGAGTCATAGATTTTCAGGCCAGAAGGGACTGATATGGTCATCAGGTCCAGCCTCCTGCATAACACAGGCCGGAGAGCTCCACCCCGCAGCTCCTGCATCAATCCCATCACTTCTGTTTTGTGCTAGAGCAGATCTTTTAGAAAGACTTCAGGTGGTGGTGACTTCCCCTCGGCTCCATAGCACTGCACTCCACGCAACCTACAGCTTTCTTGCATTCTTATGGCACTTGAGTCTGAGCTAGGTCCAGTGATGAAGAACAACGCAGTCTGGTGCCGTGCCGTGCGTTCGTTATGCACGCCTACGTTCAGCCTGTGGGTGAATATGATCCGTTCATCAGGTGCTTTGGAAGGTTTAGGTAGATTTGGGGGCTGTGGTGTAATCTCTCTACCTTTGGGCCTGGTATTTTTCTTACTTACACGGGATAAGTCAGGAGTGATTCCACAGAATGGAAATTTTCTTTGTTTTTTGGGTGGGACCGGGAGAGTCTTAACAGGAGGATTTCCTCCCCACCTGTCCGCCTGCAGACTCCGGCTCACAACCTTCCTTTTCAGCTGAGATTGCCTGGGACTCATGTCGCTCTCCTTGCTGAACTGGCCAGAGGGACATCTGCAGATATTTTCATGCAGATCCCTTTTTGGTTCTTGCACTATTAAAAAGTAGTACTAGATTCTTTATCCACGTGACCTTATCTGAGCCTTCCTATACTCAGCTTGTGTTAACTGTGGTGACCCAGGTGTTCTGGTTTCTTTTCCTCTAGTGGGCATACTAACGGTAGTGACCTTAACAAAAGTTTTGTTTGTTTGGGATAGCCCCAGGATGAACCCTATAATACATGCAGCGTGGTCCAGTGGGTAAAGCAGGGGACAGGGAGCTGGGACTCCTGGGTTATTCCTGGCCCGGCTAGTGTAGGGATTGCCTTGGGCAAGTTGTGTGTCTTCTTTGTGTCTCAGTGTCTCCACCTGAAAGTTGGGGTTAGAACCTCCCAGTGCAGGATGAGAGGCTTAACTTATAGTTGTGAATGGCTTTGAGATGCTGGGCTAAAAGGCCCTGCAGAAGTGCAGCATCTGTAATTGTTCTATCCTTCATTACATTTCCACAAATAGTATAATGTCACCCCTGGAGTGTAGCACTGAAAACTCCTAAATTGCTTTTGAATTGGGGAGTAAATTGGGTCTGTGTTTTTCTTTCTCTTCCTCTGGTGCTGTGCACGTGTCAATAGGTCCAGTTTGCTGAGAAACCTTCTCAAGGCACTGTCCTAGCCTGGCTGCTGGATTTGATGTGATTTAGCATTAAATTAGGTAATCATAAATTTACTGTGCATATCACTTGCTTTGCCAGCTCTGCAGATCCCAATGTTAGAACTGCATTGTACTGGGAGTAGCAACGCAGTGGAGGCAGTATATAAAATCAGCCTGTGTGACACCTAGAGATGGAACAGTATTCTTGTGAATCATTGTCGTTGCTCTGCTGCAGCACTTACACAGTTAAAAACAATTCCTTCCCGTGCCAAACAGCCCAGCCTTGGTGCATTAACAGTGGACAAATGAAGCAGTGTTGTGTTCTGATCCATAGTCTGAAGCACTTGTCAGTACAGTTAGTGAATATTGGCTGGCAGAGTGAAACTTGCCGAGTCAGGATTTGAGACCAGCATAAGAGATTTTTGCTGCAGTAATAGCAAAGGGTTTTATTTACTTCTGCCTGCGCTCCGTTGAATGGATTTCCGCCTGGCCGTGAGACTAGACTAATTGGCTGCTTTTTTTTTTCAGAGTGTGAAAGGGAATGGGGTAAAAATAACAAAATAAAATACCTCCTGTATTTGTATCCAGCTGTCTTGGTTGCTCATGGTCCCAGTGGATTGGTACTTCACACTGTCTGTCTTCTAGGTTCTTTAGAACCTCCTTCTCTGCCAGTTTGTTTTTTAGTTGATTTTTTTTTTTCAATTGCACATCTCCATTCCTGGAAAAAAATCCATTCAAAATTTGAGTTGAATTTTTGTGTCCTCTGATCGTAAGGCAAGGTAGGTGCATTGCTTTGAGGTGATCCATGCTTTGAAAGGTCTAAAAGGCTTTTGTATACAACATCATTGTGCATTTTCATTTGTACTTCTCTAGCAGATACATTCCAGCAGGGAGCCTAACTGAGAGATTAAAAAATAAAAAAAGTGACATGTATTTCCACAGCTGCACATCAAGGAATTGTCTGTGCTCTGTTGCATAATGGGCAGTGTTGCTTTTGTGCTCAGATCGTTGTCACTTTTAAATGTTACTATAAAAAAACCCTTCTTTGAAATGTCATATCCGATTGTGGGATTTGGTGATGATTCGTGGAGGTTAGCAATGAAGGTTGCCTAAGCTTTAGAACGCACAAAAAAATAAAGTGGCAAGTTGCCACAGTGGTGTTGTAAATGAAATACCTAAATAAAGAAGGTGCAGTTCTTCACTAGTTTATTCTTTGGAATGGATCATGAGCATAGACGTTTCCACAGCAGCTCATGAATTCATCGAAACCAGGAGTCCAGTGTCACAGAAGATTTTAAGCTGGCTAATGCATGGCAAGACATTTTACCTAGTCCTGTAACAAAGAACTGCTCAGGTATAGAGGGGAAGCATGGTAAACAAATCACGACCTGGGTTTGAGGGGTCTGATAGAAGGTGAGAGAACTTGGAATGGCTGAGGTTGGGAGGTTGTTCATATGGAGGAGTGTGTGGAATGAAGCTCTCTGTCGCTAACCTGCGTTGCATGAGGAGGGAAGGTATAGTAACATTGGCTGTTATGTCTAACATCACGATATCAGGTACAAGTATTGGACAGTATCTTTAATTGTCTTAAGTCGCATTTGTGGTGATGTTCCTCTTCATTTTGGCTATAACTAGAGCTTTTTGTTGTTAGATCCCGTAGAGCACGTGAACATGGGGTGTATTGTATTGACTCTGGGAGCTGTATTGTTGAATGCCTTGTGAAGCACCGTTTGAGTGAACCATTGCAAATGGGGCTGCCTCTTGGCACCAGGCAATGTACTGTGGGGCCTGGAGGATAACGTGGCTGGGCACAGGCATGGCAGGTTCAAAGAGGAGTTGCAGTGTTTCCACGGAGCCCACGTCTGGGAATTAACCCCACACGGCGCAGCCCGGCTCTGCCACGGAGGGCTTTGTACTTCAGTGGCATGCCTCATTTTTGGCTTCTAGCTTTGAAAGAGGGTCTATTAAAAAGAACCTAAGTTCCTTGCTGAAACTTGGAGCAAGAAAGTGTCGCGCTCCAGCTGGGCTTTACGCATTGCATTCATGGGCAAGCTGATGAAAATCTGCTCCTGGATGTACTGACGCACAGCAGGGGTTGTGGGTGGGGAGGGAGCTTCCCAGGCAAGGGGGAGTTTTCCCTTGTCCTCTCATCCCCCCCCACCCTGGGCTGTTCATGGGCTGTGTGTGGAGGGGTCCTCCTCATTACACACCTGTGTACATGCTCCTCTCTTGCTGCAGTGAAGCCTCTGTGTTTTGGTCTTGGTTTATCTTCCGAACTCGTCTTTCCCCAAATCTCTCCGCTTTCTCTGGCAGTTACCACTGCAGCATCAGTGGTACCTCATCAGGAAAGAAGAGATCCTGCCGTTTCCGGACCAGCCCATGGTATGGCTGTGGGGGGGCCATACTCGTGTCGTGGGTGCTTGGTCTGGGGTGCCTGTTCGCTGATAAGCCAGCGCGAGTTGGCTGCTTGGTTCATTCTCTCCATGTTTGTGGCTAGCGGGCAGCAGGGGCTGTGTTTATGGAGGCATCAGCTTGATTGCTGCACCTTGCCCATGGTGGCAGCCTACGAACTCCAGATCATAGTGGTAGAAGCTGGCAGGGCATTGTGCCGTGCAGCACTCGGATTGCCTGCCTTAGACAGGGAGTGAATGGATTTATTTCCCACCACCATCTCCCCACACACTACATCCCTGGTTCCTGTGAGGCCCACCCCCAACAGGGAGCTTTTAAAAGGGATTCTGGGGTCTGGTTCTCACTCTTTATCCATATGAAGTTGTATGTAGCTATCTGATAAGTGACTTGTATGTTGTGGGATTCCAGAAGTGAGAACCTGAGATATCCTCAGTATCGAAGTCCACTATAGCAGCTTCAGCGTTTCTCCCTGGGGCAATCACTTTAACCTGACTGCTTGTGAATGCTGTCTTTTGGAGCAGGGGCTTGCTGTCCTGCTCATTTGGTGTTGTGTAATGTAGTGTGAATGTGTGGCTTTTTCAGAGGCCAAATCCCATGAATGCAGGAGCTTGCTTGGGCTGTCTTTCCTCCACCTTCCCCAGGTGTGTGTCATCTTTGATATCTATCCAAGAGTAGAAATTTAAGGAGCTGGCTGCCCCCAAAAGGACAGCAAACCAAAGGACAAAGTGCTTCTACAGAAGGAATGCCCCTGCAAGGTGTTCCCCATGTTCCTGTTCTGGCTTCAGCTACCAAATTTAGTAGTTAGAACTTTAGGACAAATTTCCCATGTGTGCCTGTACTGTCAAAGAGCAGAAGATCTGCCCTCAGTGTTGAGCCTTTTCTCCTCTTCCTTCCTCTCCCAGCCCATCCTGCTTCCCCTAGGAGGAGGAGAGATTGGGGGGGGGGGTTCTAAGCACACTGCATTTGTTTTTGGCATCGGGGAATATTGGAAGCCTCTCAAGGTTTTACAGAATGGGAATACGGTGACTTGCAGAAGTAATGCCTTTAGCAATAGGTCACCTGCAGCCCTGGGCGGTTGAATGGCTTCTGTAAGTAGGAGGCACGTTGGCTGGATACCGAGGTTACCCTGTGCTCCTGGGAAGAGTGGCGAGGCCGCTAGCTCCACCTGAAGGGAGGCAGGCTCAAGAGATGGGCCCGCTGAGTGCAGCGCCTCCGGGTACTGCACTGCAGTGCCGGCATTTGGAGCAAGCCCAAGTCTGAGCGAATTCCAAAGGCAGGGGGTCTTGATGGAAGACACCCTGTTGGCAGCTCCCTCTGGCTGTGGTGCGAGTGCCTCTCATGATGGCTCAGCCAGTGAGATGATCCAGCTCCCAGGCCACTTAGAGTTTCATAGATCAGCCTTTTAAGCTCGCCCAGAGAGTCCCTGTGTAACAAGCAGGGCACTGGGTGCTGCACCAGCGTCCATTTCAAAATAGATTTCAGGTGGCACTCCACGTAGAACGTGTTGCAGTCATGAGGTGTGTGGTGCAGGTGTGGGTAACGTAGATCACTGCAGCCAAATAGGTGCGTGATCAAGAACATGTCGAATCTCGAACCCCATGCACCTCTCGATTGGGTCTGAGGTCCTAGGTGGATATTGAGGTTCGAAGTCTTTCAAAACAGCTGCTGATGCTGGACAGCAGACATCACCCAGAGGGTCTGGTTTGGGTGATCTGGAAGGACCTCTAGCTGCAAAGCTCTGTGGCAGAAGCTCTTACACTTAGTTTTGTTTGTGCCTGATATGTTGCAATCTCCCCCCATCTTCAGGGGTACGTTTCAGGTTTACTGTTTTTGGAACAGTCTTTATGAACCAAGAACTAATGTTGACCCATTGACTTCTGAAATACTTAGGACTTGAATTGTGGCAGAGCTTTTTTTACATTAGAAAAATCCTAAATTGTGGGCAAGAACAAGAAGGCTTTAGTGCCAGGATTTCCCAAACTGCCAGATTTTGGGGTCTCCATTTAAAATAAAACTGTACTGCTTTTGCCACTGCAAAGGATTTTGTGTGTGTGTTATCGTTGCGCTATTGGGGTTTATGTTGCTGCCTCGCATAGAGTATCAGCAGCCGGTGCTCTTGTCCTGGTGCTGACTGATTTCAAGGTTGCGAATGCGCCGGTGTAGTTAATAGAAGAGGAGGATACAGCCAGGGAGGGAACCTACTCACAAAAATATTCCGTTTCACAAACAAAATACTTAACATTTTCTAGGCCAGTCATTTCTGCATGTTAATCTGTACATGGCATGGGTGTGGGCAAAGGTGTTTGCATGGGTTAATCCAATCACCCAGGTGCTGTGCAAAGACTTTCCCTTCCCTTAGAGCAGGGTTTGCATGTATTTCATGGAAAAGTACCTTTCTCCCACCCCCCTGTAAATAAGGGATATTTGTGTAATACTGCAACCTGTCATAGTTTGATCCTTGGAGGCCTGGGTTGTCAGGGGCTGTATAAGTGCCCTTTGGTTGTTACCACCTGTTGCTGAAGAGCACCATTCAAGGTGACTGACCATTCTTCTCTCTGCTTCTGCTTTTCTTGGCGTGCGAGGTGCATCCTGACAGCACAACTGCATCCCCCTGAATTCTGCTTTTAGAATCCAGAGCCTCGAAGAACAGAGTGAACGCCAAGGGAGGAGGGCATAGGGAACACCGAAGGCATCAGGAGCTCTCCAAGTTGAGCTGCCAGGTGTTCCCGGCTTTCAGACTTCTCCAGTGAACCCTGTTATGCTTCAGAAAAGCTATCAAGGCAATGTGCTTAAACCTGTGATGTTTCTACCCTGATATGTATTATTGACTCTCTCCATTTCGATAATAAGGAATATGTTTAAAACCCAATTGGCAAAGGCAGGAGGAGTGGAAGTGGTGGCGAAGCTCTGGACTGTGTGAGGATGCACTGTCCTGCCAGGAATAGCTGAGAGCTTCCATTTCTCTTTATTTTCCCAAAGATGATTGTCCTAGCCTCTTGGTGCAGTTCAGGAGTGGCATGCAGACCAGGGGTTGCCCAGGATTGCTTGGCTAATTGAATATCTGATCGGGTACCTTTCCCCGTTTCTCAGCAAGACAGGTCAGTCATGTCATCCAGTCTCCCACATGTTGTGAATGGTGACATATGGGTTAACACAAGCCGTGTGTGTGATCCAAGTGCATTGTGAGACATGGAGTCCCTTCAGCCCCAAGAGAAACAAACCAGACTTTCTCCTCCTCAAGAGAGTATGCATTTTAGAGTGTGACACTGATAAAGCGATCATCTTGGGGAAAGAGAATGGATGATACAGACTTGATTTCATTAATTCTGGGTGTAGTTTCAAATTCTTGTGTTGTAAGGTCTGCTGTAGGACCCTGTTTTGTCATGTTTTCACACTGGAACTGAGTTTTAAAACTTCTCTCAAGTTAGTTTTTTATATGAGAGCAACTTTCTCTGTTCTCCCATAGCTCCCCCTCTCCCCGCTCCGTCCTTTCTTAAGCGCCAGAACTGTCCCTGCCGAGCTGTAGTGTCACTTTCAGTGCACGCTGCTGTCACGGGCAGAGCTACTGTGATTCAGAGGTCAGCCGCAGGCTTCACAGCTAGGAGGTTCCTAATGTCTCCGTTTTTGACAACATTGGTAAAAGATTAAATTCTTTTAAATGTCAGGTGTTTGGGCTTTTTCCTCCTTAGTATTCTTCCTACCTTTTCATGCGGTTCTGATGGGACATGCAGAAGCAGGGTGAACTGAGCTGGAAACATTCCCCCTATCAGGAGACCCAGAGACACTTGCCTACCGGTTTGCTCACTTCTCCTCTGTAGCTGCCTCTGCATCTTGAGTTCCATCTTTGGGGCATTGAACTTTGAAAAAGTTGAATTTTGTGTGAAGACCTAGGATGTGCCTGTATCTTTTCCTCAGTTACCTAGAGATGCTCAGAGACCTGCATGGTAGAGTACATGAACGCAGCAGCTCTGACTTGCTGTGCTGTGAAACCGTCCTGTTACTATTCTCTAACTTTTTAATCCGCACGCACAGCCCCTGTTGTCCATGTACCAAGTGTACAGGCCCTTCAGGACTGGGGCGGTTCTCTGAGCAGCTCAAAAAGAGAGGCAGGGCAGGTTTCTTGCCACCTGTTAAAAGTCATGCTTCTGCAAATCCCACCAATGCTGCAAAACATTTTTGGATTTCTTGACATCTCACCATTTGTCAGTCTGCATAAATTGTGTAACCACAAAGATCTGTGGACTCAGACAAATTTCTGGTTAGTGACACTTAGCTTATATAGAAAAATGGTTGTTAGCTAGCAATGCATAAATAGCAGTAGTCGCATCATTTAAAAATGCAAACATTTGTCAAGTATAAAAAATAAAAACAGAGCATAAACTACCCAGGAAGCATAATGTATTTTTAATGTGGTTTTAAATAATGTGGAGTTAAATGTGGGGGAGAGAGAGGGATTATGGATTTGTCACTAAGTCACGTGCTGTGCTGCTAGGCTTACAGTGAAGCATGGCTAGAAATCTCAGTTACCAGGAAACTACCACACTACTTTGTGGTGTCTGTTTGCGAGAAGGTGGTATGAAAGGATTAGACTTAAAGCCTCCAATAGAGAGAATGTATCTGTTACTGCAGATCTTCCCTGTGTCAGTTCTTTAAATCTCTATTCAAACTGCACTGCTCCCCTCTGCCCCACGTTCAGATTCTTTTAATTGACGTAAACCACTAAAAAAAGCATAGTTTCTCTAACTAAAAAGGTTGATTTCTGAAACACCATTTAAAGAATGACAGACGTGGACTCCTGGTTTGATATTATAACATCATAGCCTGTTCAGGGGGCTGAATTTTAATGTAGAGGATTCCGGGGGACCCTCCATGCCGCGGCAGCTGAGTGCCTCTTTAATGAATTCACCACCATCACAGATGGAGAAGCTAACTCAGCAGAGGCGGGTCAAGGCAGTCTGGCACCCTATGCAAAACTTCTGTGTGCCACCCCTCTCCTACCCCACTACTGAAACCACCCCTCCCTGGGGTGCGCCAGATCGTAATGCCACCCACTCGAATTTGGCCTGGCTGCTCCCAGAAATCTGCCTTTTTAGGCAGCTGCCTAGTTTATCTATAGCTAGAGCGGACTTTGCAGTTCAGGCAGAGAGAGACTGGTAGCCAGATTTTCAGAAAGGCTTAGTGCCCAGTAGCTCCCATTAATACCTCGTCCTAGACTAGGATAAACAATGTGGTGTTAGCTAAAGTGTTCTCAAACTAATGCATTTGAAAAGCCTACTATAGACAAGGCCGTGTGTACTGGAACTCCTGCTAAGCTGCTCCTGTTAGAGTTTGGCTCCCCAGCGCTTTGTCTAAAATAGACTTTTCACACGTCTTCACTCCACATTCTATTACACCTTTGTCCTCGTCGAAACAAGGCTGAAATAGGAGCTGAGGTCACTTGAAAATCTGAACAGAATGAACTTTTCCAAGGACTCTCAGGGGGTCTATTAAAGAACCAGGAATTGGGATCTCCCAAGTCCCAGTCCAGCATCTTGCCCACAAGACCATCCTTTTTCCTCAGTGGACTCCTGTCCCCGCTTCCTTGGCATTTCAGTGCTTCTTTTTAGGCTAGAGGCCGAAATGTGCTTTGTCTCAGAATGGGAGAGGGGCTCCACCTGCCCCAGTACAGTAGAATCTCAGAGTTACGAACACCTCGGGAATGGAAGTTGTTCGTAACTCGGAACAGAACGTGATGGTGGATCTTTCAAAAGTTCACAACTGAACATTGACTTTAATAGCTTTGAAACTTTACTGTGCAGAAGAAAACTGCGGCTTTCCATTTATTTTTAGTAGTTTGTTTAACACCGCACTGTACTGTATTTGCCTTTTGTTTGTTTATTTTTGGTCTCTGTTGCCGCCTGATTGGCTACGTCCAGTTCCAAATGAGGTGTGTGGTTGACTGGTCAATTTGTAACTCTGGTGTTTGTAACTCTGAGGTTCTACTATATTTTTGTCTCCAGAAAAATGTGACAGACCTGTGTTAGCTTTTTGTAAAGCAAAGGTGTGTGAAAGATTCCCTCCCCTCATTTTCACAAGGGCTTTTAGATACATCACTCTGCATATCAACAGCTTTCCCTGTATTTCCATGCGTTAGCCCAGAGCAGTTAATACAATAACTCTAACTGTAATGGATTTTCAGCTAAGCCTTTAAGACTGATGAAACTGAAACTGGTTATAATGGTTTTAAGCAGGCTGAAGAGAAATATAAAATGACTGGGTCAGAAGAGACGAGTGATTTTTGGCAGTCATTTTGATCTACAGAGAACCTTGATTCACATGTAAAAATAAAGAAAGAATACAATTTGTCTTTAAGAGAGCAGAGACCCCGGCATGCCAGACTGATGGGAGCAGTTGGGAGCATTATTCACAGAAAATACCTTTTAGGGAAAATAATTGAAATAACACACATTATTATTTTTGGATGGAGAGCTGTGTGTGTGAAAGAACATGGGATTAAACATATACACTGTCTGCTGCGGCACATGTGCAGTGATGATGATTTAAATTGCTGCTAACCCTCCTTTGAGGTTTTCGAGACTGACTGGTGGATGGAGGGGTCTGAAGGGCAACATACAAGGGCACAGCTCCGAACCCTTGCTAGAAAATGAGTTTCCTGAAGCCAAAAAAGTTACATTTTGTGTCTGCTCATGCTTTGATGTCGGGGGAGTCTTTTTGTTGACTCCATTGGGCTTTGCATCAGACCCCAAGTTCAAGACCAAGGACAAAGGGCTACAATTTTAAAAAGATGTTATGAAAGTTGCGGTTTTCCTTCCACTACTGGTGGAGTGGGGGTGGGGGTGGAGGAGCAGAGGGAGGGAAATTGCCCATAGTGTGCCTGCAGTATGAGGGGTAGATAGGGACCTGTCTGGAGACTCAATGAGCAGCAGGGTAGTTAGAAGATAGTTACTATGAATCTAGACAGCTGTACAGTCTGTTTATCATAATGCTGCAGTTCCTATATCAAAGAAGTGGAAATAATTACAGTTAAGCAATGGAAACCAATCGGCACCCACTGTCAGTAAATGTAGAGGTTAAAAGGAATATAAAATAGGTGCATAACAGACCTATTGACTCTTATCTCCTTTAAAGCAGCAGGCAGCAAACGGAGATTGCAAGGTAACCAACCATGTTGACTCCTGCATGCATAAAAGAACACCACCAGCTTGCAAACTGCACTTTTGCCTGTAAACTCTTTCCCAAGTTACTGTTAGGAACATAGGAATTGCTGGATGAGATCAGACGCAAGGTCCATCTAGCTCAGTATCCTGTCTCTGACAGTGGCCAGTACCAGATGTTCCAGAGGAAAGTATAAGAACCCCCACACTCGGCATATATGGGATAATCTGTGCCCCCCACGTGGTCTCACCCAAATCTCTGATAGGTAAAAATAGCCCTGAAGCATGAGGTTTAATGTCCCTTCTGAAATTTTTGTTAGCAAATAACTATTAATACTCTGGGTATTCTTGAATCTTCCAAAGTTTTTGGCTTCAGTGACGTCCTGTGTCGGTGAGTTCCGCAGGCTAATTTTGCATTGTGTGAAAAACAATTTCCTTTTATCAGTTTCAAATTTGCCATGTTTTAATTTCCTGGAGTTATCCCCATGAACCTGTGCTATGAGACAGGAAGAACTGAAGCTCGTGATCTACTTTCTCTATAACTTTCATTATTTATATATTTTTATAATGGTCCCTCTTATTCATTTCCTTTCCAAGGTAAACAATCCCAATCTTTTCCATTTATCTTCATTATGTAAGTTTTTGCATGGTCCTCATCATTATCGTTGCCCTTCTCTGAACCCCCTCCCCGCATGTCCATTTTGAGATGGGGTGACCAGTAGTTCACGTGCTATTTCAGATGTTCTCTTGAACACTAAGATTCCAGTAACTGCAAGAGATCAGAGAGAAAAATTCTTTATTTCTTCAGTCTGCTTGCTTTGTGCATTTGACAGCACTTTGTATAGTCAGTTTCCCCATTTCCCCTCTATCATGCAGTACTTCCTGTCATGTGAGCCAAATGCTTCTCTCGTTTATACAAGTGAGAGTCTCCTGTTACTTCACAGGCTTCAGTAGGATGACTCTGGATTTACGCGAGTGTTTCTGAGAGAGTATTGGGCCCATTATGTGGGTCTTTCACTCAACAAAACAGGGGAGAAGAAAACATTTAAAGATAGGCCTATGTCATAAAACCACAACACTTGGCAGGGCGCTAAAAGACGCGGGCAGTATCGGAAACTACTTTGAACTCAGCTGACTCGGTTTCAAGTTGATAGTGTTCCTTTTTCATTTGCCAACCTGATCTCAGCAAGGCACTTTACAGACACCTTGTTGCACACTGCATTCGTTGTGAAAATAACAAAAATCACCCTGAATTTTAATCACTTATGTAACTATCGGAGGTCAAGGAGAACTGGTGTGTTCAGTTGCACTCACAACAGTGTTTAATTAGAGGAAGTGTTGCACTGGAGCAAACTATACAGTTTCTGCAGCAAGTATTTCTCTTCCCCCCGGCCGCCCCCTGTTCCCTCTGCTGGATCAGATGTTTAATCTGAGCCATCGCCCTTTGACGAAGTCTGTGTTCTTTTCTGGTGACAATGCTCTAATGCTCTTTCTGCCATAGTGGTCAGCGTTCTGTGAGAGACCTCATTTAAAATATCCTGATATTTTAATCTGTGTGGGATAAAAGCAGTGGGGAACAAGAGAAGTCCAAGGATAATCAGGGTTGAGTTGAGGCTTGATAAACTGGAGGTTTCCCTCCTCCCCAACCTGAAAGTCCCTCTCTAAGTGACATTGAGAGAGCGTTGTCAAGGTTTTGTGCTAAAAATTGGAACAGGAAGTAGGCCGCCCATCTCTCTCATCTTTTAATTATAAGCAGTGTCTCTCGCTGAGGCACTGCCAGTGGTTTTGCTTTACGTTTTACATCACTGTAGCTTTCCCCAGAAATCTCCTTGAAATTGCACCTTGGCTGAGCCTTTGTTAATCTTTTTGTGCAGCAAATAACTTTTTGTTTAATCTGGATGGGATAGAAACAAATTGCGTTGGCTTGTGTAATGTCAGGCAAGCTTTTAAACCCAAGTGGTTTCTATTCAATGAGAAGAGCAGAATCATTCCATCCTAACTATTCCTACCCCCAGCAGAGCAACAAAATAGCAGCTAGTCAGCCTCTTTTGAAGTGCTGTGTTGAAAATTCGAGGCATTTCTGTGCAGTGTTACTTGGCTGTGGGTTGTTTGGTAATATGACATGATGCTGCATTTCCTGACTTCTAGTAATACTAAGTCAAACCAAAGAGATGTTTCAGTGAATTGCTAGTTCCTTTTTTAATATTAAGGCTGATGTTCATGGAAAATTTTAAATAACGGCGCAGCCTGTTGTTTTGCTAGCTTTCTGTCTTGGTTATGGCAGCTGGATAGTTCAGTAGGGCTCTCTCGGCTAGCCTAATTGAAGAATTGTAATTTACTAGACGTTTGGGAATGGGTTGTCATAAAAACAAAAGTGATCCCAATGAAACTAAAATCACATTGAAAACCAAAGACTGCATCACATAAGCTTTTGATACTGTCTCCCACAGTATTCTTGCCACCAAGTTAAAGAAGTATGGGCTGGATGAATGGACTGTAAGGTGGATAGAAAGCTGGCTAGATCGTCGGGCTCAACGGGTAGTGATCAATGGCTCCATGTCTAGTTGGCAGCCGGTTTCAAGTGGAGTGCCCCAAGGGTCGGTCCTGGGGCCGGTTTTGTTTAATATCTTTATTAATGATCTGGAGGATGGTGTGGACTGCACTCTCAGCAAGTTTGCAGATGACACTAAACTAGGAGGCGTGGTAGATACACTAGAGGGTAGGGATCGGATACAGAGGGACCTAGACAAATTAGAGGATTGGGCAGAAAAAAACCTGATGAGGTTCAACAAGGACAAGTGCAGAGTCCTGCACTTAGGACGGAAGAATCCCATGCACTGCTACAGACTAGGGACCGAATGGCTAGGTAGCAGTTCTGCTGAAAAGGACCTAGGGGTCACAGTGGACGAGAAGCTGGATATGAGTCAACAGTGTGCTCTTGTTGCCAAGAAGGCTAACGGCATTTTGGGCTGTATAAGTAGGGGCATTGCCAGCAGATCGAGGAACGTGATCGTTCCCCTTTATTCGACATTGGTGAGGCCTCATCTGGAATACTGTGTCCAGTTTTGGGCCCCACACTACAAGAAGGATGTGGAAAAATTGGAAAGAGTCCAGCGGAGGGCAACAAAAATGATTAGGGGTCTGGAGCACATGACTTATGAGGAGAGGCTGAGAGAACTGGGATTGTTTAGTCTCCAGAAGAGAAGAATGAGGGGGGATTTGATAGCAGCCTTCAACTACCTGAAGGGGGGTTCCAAAGAGGATGGAGCTCGGCTGTTCTCAGTGGTGGCAGATGACAGAACAAGGAGCAATGGTCTCAAGTTGCAGTGGGGGAGGTCCAGGTTGGATATCAGGAAAAACTATTTCACTAGGAGGGTGGTGAAACACTGGAATGCGTTACCTAGGGAGGTGGTGGAGTCTCCTTCCTTGGAGGTTTTTAAGGCCCGGCTTGACAAAGCCCTGGCTGGGATGATTTAGCTGGGAATTGGTCCTGCTTTGAGCAGGGGGTTGGACTAGATGACCTCTTGAGGTCCCTTCCAACTCTGATATTCTATGATTCTATGATTCTATGATCACCTGTTAAATTACACAGTAGCTAGAGCATAGCTGAAAAGAACCAGCCACAAACCAATTAATAATTGTAAACCTCTCGCTTGCTGATGTGCAAATCAAAGTAACATTGCTGCCTCAACTAAAATGTCGAAGAAATGGAAGATCTCTTCCTGAAGGGTCCCCAGACGTTCCTTGCCGGGCATTCCAGCATCACTGTCCCTTGCTGGATTACTTCTTCTACGTTTGTCTAAGGCTCCTTGACTGAGAATGCTTGGTCTGCCGAAGTTATCCAGCAGAAGGGCCAGCACCAATTTGATACCACCCTGTCTCAGCAGTCAGCAGGTGTTGTTTATACCCCTTGTGCGTGGGGGAGGTTAACTGGGATTTTTTGCATGTTGGACGAAAACAGTCGTTCTACTGTCCTCAAATGGAAGAGCAGAGTTCAAAGCCCAGAAGTTCCAGGTGGGATTTCACCTTCCTCCAGAACTTCATAGCCAAGAGGCCATTGATAGTCTTGCCTCTTGTCCGTCAGGAGCACTCAGCAGCGTCCACCCTACCCATTTCACCATCCCGGAGGGGTCAGTCGTGGGTTGTAAGTGTGTGACTGTCTGATGCTCACAGTTACTGCATGGCTTGGTTTATGTGGCTTGGTACAAGTACTAGGTCCTCCAGGCAGAGTCTGAGTTAAGCATTCTTTGCTGTGCCTCTCCAATGGCAGCGCTGGGAATTCTGTCTGTCTGAGGTATCTCTCCAGCTCCCATCACTTCGCAGTCTGTAATGCATTTATCTTCACAGCATCCCCTGGAGGCAGGGCAATGCCATTATCCCCACTCTAGCAATTAGGAACTCAGGCACAGAGAGATGAAGTGACTTGCCCAAGATCACACAGGAAGTCTGTGGCAGAGCCGGGACTTGAACCCATAAGAACATAAGAACGGCCATACCAGGTCAGACCAAAGGTCCATCTAGCACAGTATCCTGTCTACCGACAGTGGCCAATGCCAGGTGCCCCAGAGGGAGTGAACCTAACAGGCAATGATCAAGTGATCTCTCTCCTGCCATCCAGCTCCACCCTCTGACAGACAGAAGGCTAGGGACACCATTTCTTACCCATCATGGCTAATAGCCATTAATGGACTTAACCACCATGAATTTATCCAGTTCTCTTTTAAACGCTGTTATAGTCCTAGCCTTCACAACCTCCTCAGGTAAGGAGTTCCACAAGTTGACTGTGCGCTGCGTGAAGAACTTCCTTTAACTTGTTTTAAACCTGCTGCCTGTTAATTTCATTTGATGACCCCTAGTTCTTGTATTATGGGAATAAGTAAATAACTTTTCCTTATCCACTTTCTCCACATCACTCCTGATTTTATATACCTCTATCATATCCCCCCCCTTAGTCTCCTCTTTTCCAAGCTGAAGAGTCCTAGCCTCTTTAATCTCTCCTCATATGGGACCTGTTCCAAACCCCTAATCATTTTAGTTGCCCTTTTCTGAACCTTTTCTAGTGCCAGTATATCTTTTTTTAGATGAGGAGACCACATCTGTACGCAGTATTCGAGATGTGGGTGTACCATCGATTTATATAAGGGCAATAATATATTCTCAGTCTTATTCTCGATCCCCTTTTTAATGATCCCTAACATCCTGTTTGCTTTTTTGACCACCTCCGCACATTGCGTGGACATCTTCAGAGAACTATCCACGATGACTCCAAGATCTTTTTCCTGACTTGTTGTAGCTAAATTAGCCCCCATCATATTGTATGTATAGTTGGGGTTATTTTTTCCAATGTGCATTACTTTACATTTATCCACATTAAATTTCATTTGCCATTTTGTTGCCCAATCACTTAGTTTTGTGAGATCTTTTTGAAGTTCATCACAGTCTGCTTTGGTCTTAACTATCTTGAGCAGTTTAGTATCATCTGCAAACTTTGCCACCTCACTGTTTATCCCTTTCTCCAGATCATTTATAAATAAGTTGAATAGGATTGGTCCGAGGACTGACCCTTGGGGAACACCACTAGTTACCCCTCTCCATTCTGAGAATTTACCATTAATTCCTACCCTTTGTTCCCTGTCTTTTAACCAGTTCTCAGTCCATGAAAGGACCTTCCCTTTTATCCCTTGACAACTTACTTTACTTAAGAGCCTTTGGTGAGGGACCTTGTCAAAGGCTTTCTGGAAATCTAAGTACACTATGTCCACTGGATCCCCCTTGTCCACATGTTTGTTGACCCCTTCAAAGAATTCTAATAGATTAGTAAGACACGATTTCCCTTTACAGAAACCATGTTGACTAATGCTTAACAGTTTGTTTTTCTATGTGTCTGACAATTTTATTCTTAACTATTGTTTCGACTTATTTGCCCGGTACCGACGTTAGACTTACCGGTCTGTAATTGCCGGGATCACCTCTAGAGCCCTTTTTAAATATTGGCGTTACATTAGCTAACTTCCAGTCATTGGGTACAGAAGCCAATTTAAAGGACAGGTTACAAACCTTAGTTAACAGTTCCGCAACTTCACCTTTGAGTTGTTTCAGAACTCTTGGGTGAATGCCATCTGGTCCCGGTGACTTGTTAATGTTAAGTTTATCAATTAATTCCAAAACCTCCTCTAGTGACACCTCAATCTGTGACAGTTCCTCAGATTTGTCACCTACAAAAGCCGGCTCAGGTTTGGGAATCTCCCTAACATCCTCAGCTGTGAAGACTGAAGCAAAGAATCCGTTTAGTTTCTCCGCAATGACTTTATCATCTTTAAGCGCTCCTTTTGTATCTTGATCATCAAGGGGCCCCACTGGTTGTTTAGCAGGCTTCCTGCTTCTGATATACTTAAAAAACATTTTGTTATTACCTTTGGAGTTTTTGATTAGCTGTTCTTCAAACTCCTCTTTGGCTTTTCTTATTACATTCTTGCACTTAATCTAGCAGCGTTTATGCTCCTTTCTATTTGCCTCACTAGGATTTGACTTCCACTTTTTAAAGGAAGTCTTTTTATCTCTCACTGCTTCTTTTACATGGTTGTTAAGCCACGTAAAAGAAGCAGTGAGAGATAGACTTCCTTTAAAAAGTGGAAGTCAAACCCAGGTTTCCCAAGTTGTAGGAGGATGCCTTCCCCTCTGAAAACAAAATGTGCATGAAGCTTTTCCATTTGTCATTTATTCCTCCAAACTCCTGCGACATCCTGCCCTCTTGTAGCATCCAGAGCTTGTGCCAATTGTTAGCTTTGTGTTTGTGATTGATAAGCTAAAAAACCTGAGTCCCTAACACCTTTCTGTGGGTTTGGGAAAAGGAGAATGTTATGAAAGGGATGAGCCACTCAGCATGGATGTCACCTTGAGGTTATCAGTTCTGTTTTGGCATGATCACTCAGCATGACCAGGGATTGTCTCAGGTTGCCACTGAGCACTGTTCTTCCATTTCTGTTTTCTTTTGTCAGCTTCCTGTGTCTTGTTTTAGAGGCTGTGGCTCCCCCAGGTCTCGCTGAGAAACAGCTCATTTGGAAAGTTCATTTCACCCTCAGAACACCAGACACTGACAGTGTAGGGACCAAGCACACCACTGAGTCAGAAACAGCTGATGGGTTTGGACATGGGCGTTTTAAATGTTATGACTATAAAATTAAGTATCAGAGGGGTAGCCGTGTTAGTCTGAATCTGTAAAAAGCAACAGAGAGTCCTGTGGCACCTTGCCTCGCATCTGAAGAAGTGAGGTTCTTACCCACGAAAGCTTATGCTCCCAATACTTCTGTTAGTCTCTAAGGTGCCACAGGACCCTCTGTTGCTTTTTATAAAATTAAGGAACTTCTGGAGTGGCCAACAGAGAGGATAGTGATTGACCGTACGCTGTCGACACTGAAGGAAGGAGGAATTGGTTTGCTTGCTGTGTGCCTGCAGCACAAAGGATGTTTGAGGTTGCAGTTGTGAAATCAGGCACTCTGGAACGGAAGAAAGAAACTGCCGTTGCCTTTCTGCTGGGTGTAGGCTGCTTTATGTAGCTGGTTTTCTGTTCTCAAAGAGTAAGTGGAACTGCTCAGGACCGATGTGACTGGCCTAGCTGTGAGGGTGGGCCGTCTTTCCGTGTCCTCCTGCGCAGTGAGTGTCCCAGCGCCGTGTAGTGCAGGGCAGTAGTCTAGGAAGGCTGGATCATCTAACTATCCAAACTCTAGGTAGGTTGCTTGCATGTGGCCTTCCAGCCTCTTCTCCTCTGTGACTGTGCAGATAGAGCTATCGGTGCATTGCTCACGATTGCAGGGCTCACGACTCTCGTGGTTCAGTGTCAGTGGCTGACCAATTCTCCCCCTCCTCCCCCCTTACAGTATCTTGATAAGATGAAGACCCTCACGTATGCCATTTTCACATTACTTCTAAGAGGAGTGTATGCTTGCGTTTCTGCTTGCCTTTAGATGAGGTCAGGAGGATTTTCCTCTCATTAAGCTACAGTGTAGCTTTATAATAACCAGAGATGGACAAACTCTCTGCGAGTTTCAAAATGGCCAGAAGAAATGAGGCACCCAATTCCCATAGATATTTCAATGAGATCTGGGTGCCTAACTCTCATAGGCTATTTTGAAATTCCCAGCTTTGGCTGACTTCAAACCCTACCAAACTGGACCCCTCACTTGTGAAACGTGTAATGCACTTTTGGATCCTGTAGAAACAATTCACTGGATTCCCATTTTGCTTAGGAGTGAGGTGGTGGGGAGACAGATTTTCTGGTGGAAAGTCAGTACAGCACTGGTACCATATGTAGGGTGCTTTTGTGGGAGCTCTTCTGATCCTTCCAGCTAGGAAAAAAGCATGTGGTTTGTTGGGGCGGATTGGTTTACATTGCAGGGGGGAAAGGGTTTGTGAATTCAGAGGAACTTTAGGAAACTTGCAGAACATAGTTTGAGGTTTGCAAAGCTTCAGCCTTGACAGGGTTCACCCCTTTCCTAATAGTAACCAAAGAACATTGCTGCTGAAAAGTGGCCTAAGGAAGCGAACCGTAGCTCATATTCTCCTGTTTGCCTTTCTGCAAATACAGTGGCCGTGGTTTTCTTTACTGCAGCATATGTGGATATTTGTGGAGCCATACATTGGTTCATACAAAATCAGCTGTTGACTGGGGAGAGAGGCAGGGGAGGGAGGGCGGAAGGAGGGCGTTGGGGTTGAATCTCTTCCTCAATTTTTTTTTTTTTTATGGACAAAGTGAGTCTATTTTTAGACAGCAGCTATACATGAGCTCTAGACACACGTAGAATAAAACACACACAATTTACAACACTAACTTAGACTCTGGGTTAACCAGTTTACCCCATCAGGAGTCTCGCTGTCTGACTAGGATAATGCTGACCACTTCTGATATTATTTGCTGTCACATCTTGGAGCCTGGGTTCTTCTCCCCTGTCCCCCACGCGCACACCCATGCATCTTAGGCTGTGTTTCATGTTAACATCCTCCTGGTACCCCCCCCATGCATCCCACCAGTTATGAGCAGCTCTGTTTGCAGCCCTTGTTCTGTCTGCTTAGGTACTGTTGCAATATGGGGTGCTTAAGAGAGAAACAGTCACCCCATTTCCCATCCCTTCCCCCTTCCAAAGACTCCAGCATCATTAGACTCCACAAGCTCTCCAGTCCCCGTTAAGAGATGTAAGCTCCCTCTCTCCGCTATTATTATGCAACAGTTAATTTGGGTGGGCTGTGCAGTGTTGCAGGTGGCTGCTGTTATTTCCCTGACTTGCTCCTGTTCGGCGCCCTGCCGGTTTGGTGCAGGGGCTGTAACTGGTACTACGTTATTTGCAGCGTCGTGTCTCTGGAGGGATTGGTTACTCGACTGATGCAGTTGATTTCTATTGGGTAGCACTGGCTGCAGAGCAGCTGGAAGTCTATTCAGCATTCCAGTCAGGTCGGAGGGGTGTGTGTCTGGAATTCAGAGTTACTGAAGAAAGCTAGACCAGGATTCTGGAAATGTTTCATTTCCTATGTGGGATGAAATTGGCTAGTTGATTCCAGTGTAAAGGAATTTTTGTGGGAAGAAGACTGCTTACCTTAAAAACATAATTTTAAAAAAGTAATGTGTATAAAAGAGCACTGAATTTTGCTATAATCCTGACCAAAGCTAGGAGAAGAGACTTGACAGCAGATGGCACTGGCTGGATACAGAATTAAAAGGTGACATGCAGTTCTCCCCCAAAAAAGTATTAAATGTAGCAAAACTGTGCTTCCCTCTGATGAGCCCAGTGGAGGGATTGGAAGCAAGTGGGATAATGCAGGATAAACATATCAGCAAATTTGATTTCCTTAATGCATTTTATTAAATTTCATTTCAAGTTATTTGAAGGGCAGGTTGAAGGGTGACTTATATGGTCTGGCTCTGTGCTGGCTGCCTAGAAACCTATGAAAGAGAAGGTATTTGTTTCATGCCTTCAGCCCTGCATAGATTGCGGGTGTTTCATTGTTTTCACACTTGGCTTCCTCTCCTCATTTTCTGCCCCTGCTGTACTGATGCATGGGCCTGCTTGCCCAGCCTTAAGGAGCCTGTGTCTCCACGCTTTGCTGTGTGGCTTCCCTCCAGAGCGAGCGGTTGTTGGTGAGGTGTTGCTGTTTCTTTGCATGGGGTAGAGGGTATTGTTCTGAGCGCTTTGGTTTCACTGGCAGGGAGGGGGAATGATGGTGAACTTCTCAGGTTGCCTGTTGACTAGTTGGAGCTGCATTCTCATTGCACTATGTGCGTTGGTTTGTGATATTCTCTTTCACTCTGACCTGCCTGTCCCATCTGGAGAGGGAGAGCAGGGACGGGGAGGGAGGAGGCAATGGACCAGGCAACATCTCCTTACTCTGTTCATCTGACATGTGTAGTGTGAGCTTCCCCCTTGTCACTCCGGGGGGCAGAGCATAGTTTGTTCTTCAGTGACCTATTTTACAACATGCTCCTTTGGGTAGAGAATGTGTTTTACTACCTTCCTGCCCACCGTGCCTTGGGTAGAACTTGCTTGGCAGTTCCCCGGTGGTCTTTGTGTTGTTCTGTTTTTAATGCTAACTTCATCTAATTGGAGAAAGCCATAACGCTGTGAAGGACTCGTTGCAAGAGCAGTGGACTAGAATCACGGAGCAACCAGACTACACGTACACAAATGCGCTCTTGCTAGCGACCTTCGCATCTGAGGGTTTATCTTCACATATAGGAGAGCTCCTGTTGGCATATTTAAGCCACCTCCCCGAGAGGCAGTAGCCGTGTCAATGGGAGAAGCCCGTTGTCCATGCAGGGGGTTAGGTCAGTATAACTACATCGCTCACGGGTCTGTGCTATGGACCTGGCCTCCGGCTGCTCTAGCTGTAACCAAAGGAAATAACAGGTTTAAAAGACAAAGGCAAAAGAAACCAAATATCATGTTTTTCTCTCCCTCTCCCCCCCCCCCCCCCCCCGAATTGCTCATGACAAAGACATCCATTGTACAGGCTGGGGCTGGGGGTTGGGTAATGGCACATGGTTCCAAGGGCAGCGAGGACCCAAAGCCTCTGACCTGGCAGACATTTATATATGTGCCTACAGCCTTGTCTACATACACATTTGTCCCAGTGTAATTAAACCGGTTTATTTAAACCAGTGCAAACCCCTGTGTGGATACTCCCAATTTCAGTGCGAGTGGCTTATTTTAGTTTATCTTAAACTTCTTCCTGATCAACTTAAGATAGTTTAAACCAGGCTTATTTAAGCATCCACACAGCCTTTCACACTGGTTTCATTAAACCAGTTTAAAATTACACCTTAAATTACAATGGTGCAACTCAGTGTGTGGGGAAGATCTAGTAGATGAGTCTTTGCAGGGCCATAAAATGCCTTTTCTTTAAAAATCTCAGGTTTTCCTCTTCACATTTAATGGGTTGGCAAATCAGGTTAGCAGTATGCAGATAAGCACAGTTCCTGCTGATGCTTTTGTAATCCCATTTCTCCAATCACACTAAGTTTGCAGGAAAATCTGAAGTATTTTCTCTTCCGTCTAGCACGGAAACCAACGCACTCGAATCTCTTGCTAGAAAAACGTTTTTAATGTTTCAGGCATCAAACTTCATAGACCTTAGTAAAGGGAAAGTGTGAAGAAACCTCCAATGCAGGGCAGAGCTTTGCTAGCACAACCTTCACACTAGTCAGGACCCCAGTTGTCTCTTCTCTCTCACTCTGCCTACCTCCATGTGTGTGAGGGGTGCGGAATTTGAAGTGGGAGAGGGTGAATTTTTCCAGCACTAGCCCAGGGGTCGGCAGCCTTTCAGAAGTGCTGTGCCAAGTCTTCATTTATTCACTTTGATTTAAGGTTTCGCGTGCCAGTCATACATTTTAATGTTTTTAGAAGGGCTCTTTCTATAATATATAACTAAACTATTTTTGTATGTAAAATAAATAAGTCTTTTAAAATGTTTAAGAAGCTTCATTTAAAACTAAATTAAAATGCAGAGCGCCCCGGACCGGTGGCCAGGACCCAGGCAGTGTGAGTGCCACTGAAAATCAGCTCGTGTGCCACCTTTGGCGCGTGTGCCATAGGTTGCCTACCCCTGGACTAGCCCAGCTCCTTGTGGAACTTCTCTGTTTCTGTTTCATCTGCTGCCCTCTGCCTGTCACGCTGTTTCAATACGGCTCTTCAGCATCCAGGGTACCATCTCCATTCTGGAGGAGCTATTCTACAGAATCTGTATTCCCCTTCCCTTCCCTCCCCTTCCCACCCTGCATGTCGTCTTAACTTCCCCTCTGTGAGATTTAGAGATGGCCCTTTCGTCACTTGTTTGTATGGTTGACTTTTGAAGAGTCATTTCTGTGTTTATGGTGGAGTCTGGCATCTGTTGATTTAAACTGGCATTTAACGACTTGGAAACAATACGGGAACGGAGCAGTACAGTGCAATGCTCAGTTACTCGTACGTACAGACCCTTACACAAGGGCAGCGTGCTAGGCTGTTTCCCTGACTGTAAACTAACTACACAACTGACAATTTAGGCTTTGAATGGTATCGTTCTGCAGTTCGGTTTCTTTGAGTTTGGGCGTTGGAATTCTTGGGTATTTCGTGGAATTCTGGCTCGTTAGAAAATAGGGAAACATAAGGCTGGAACTTCAGACTCCACCACAGTAGCTCCGACTATCCTTTGGAAGCAGGCTGTTGTTTTTCATCCACAGATTTGCACTTGTCCTGATTCATGGAGATGCATGACGCTGTTGTCTGGGTTACCTGATCGCGTGAAGTGTCTGCTGCAGGTGTGAGTTATAGGTCACAGATGGTGATGAACTGCTTCAAGATGATTCCTGAGTTATGAACTCAGAGCCAGAGACTTCAAGAATCCTATGGAGCATGTTGCGGGAGGGGTTGAGATTGAGTTTGCTGCTTTAGTTTTGTACACTTTCTGTGTTCTGTCCTGTTCTATATGGATTCTTATACCATGCCCACCACTATTGTATCTGAGCACCTTCCAGTGGTGCAATAAGCAACGTGATCACACATCCGTTCATGTGGTTTGTTCTCTCATCCTCTCATGAGGGCGAGCTTGTGCATAGTCTATGCCATTTGAGATGGGGCGGTTCTTACTGTACTGTATGTTTGTTAGGTGCTCAGCATAGCTTTGGGTGCTAGATAATTAACAAGAAAACATCTCGATTTGGCTTGTTCCAAAGCTGCAGATGGCCTAGTGACAAAAGCGCCAAGTTACAGCAGCTTCTTCAGTTGTCACTTGATTATGCTTAATTTTTGTGCAACTAATAATCCACAGTCCTGCTAAAGATGAAAGAAATGTGCATGTACATATGTGTGTTTCAAGCAAGGTGTAAGATCCAAAATCAGTAACAGAGCATCTGTGCGAATTTAGGCTGCGATTTTTTGAAAGCTGCCGGAAGGAATGAGTGACCACCTCCCCCTGACTTTCAGCAGGAGTTGGGCTATAGAAGTTAAGCACCTTTTGAAAACCCCAGCATTAAACTATAAATACAAACCTGTTCTTTCTTATCAATATTCTAGTGTCTTGGGCACTTGGACATTTACGTAGTTTGATCTTGAAGTATCTAAAGCATCCATGTTTATATAAAGTTTCCTGAGTTCTGGCATAGTTCTGATGAGAAGGGATCTACCTAGACTTTCTTGAGACCTGTCTACACAAGGAAAACTTGACAACATTTTCCCACTGTTGCTGATGTCTGTTCTGTCTGCCAGTGACAACATCAGGGCAGTCCTAGTGTAGATGGGATCATAGCTGCTGCTGGCGTGTCATCTAACTATTAAGTGCAATTTCAACCCTTGTACTTAAAATGCCTCTGCCACTTGAAATAGCGGTCGCCCTGTCTCAAAAAGGATCTAGAAGAAATAGGAGGCACTGATAAGGTTTCCCTATGAAGAGAGATCAATACAGTTGAGATTCATCAATTTAGAGAGAAGATGAGCAAGGGGGGATGACAAGATGGGGTATAGAAATGAAGCATTGGATACCCCTAATTAGCCTTTCTTGTAATCGGAGAACAAGGGGGACATTCAATGAAATCGAACAGCAGAAAATTTAAAACCAGTAAAAGGAAATACTCCTCTTCACAATTCATAATTTAACCTGTGGATCTCATTGCCACAATATGTCATTGACGTGTTTACTGAGCAGCATTCAGAAGAAGTTTGATGTGTACATGGATAATGAGAACAAACTCAGCAGGATTTTTTAATTTATGTGAAAAGGATGTAACCTCTCCTGACTCAGGACATAGCCCCCGTCCCCCCGGCTGAGTGGGGGTCGGGATGAGATGTCCCCATTGGGAGGTTTTTCCATAATTATCTTCCACTCTGCAGCCACTGGTACTGGCAATGGACCTATGGCAGTGGTTTTCAGACTTTTGTCCTGGTGACCTCTTTCACCTAGCAAGACTCTGAGTGTGACACCCCCCCCCCCTTTTAAATTAAAAAAACTTTTATATATTTAACACCATTATAAATGCTGGAGGCAAAGCGGGGTTTGGAGTAGAGGCTGACAGCTTGCGACCCCCTCCCCCCCATGTAATAATCTCCCAACCCCCAGTTTGGGAACCCCTGACCTATGGTCTCCTGACCATCCGTAGTATTCCCAGAGGCTGTGGTCTGTCCGATAGCTCATGGTGAATTAGTGGTAGAGGCAGGATTAGAATCCAGAGTCCTGACCCCCATATCAGCTCCAACCAGTGGGAATATTCCCTGCTCACTAAGAGAAAGTAATGAGAGGAAACACAAAAATTAATGTGCTTTAAAAATTCAATTTATTCTGGTTGTAACTTTTTATTCTCTATCATTTTAGAAGGTAAAAAAGGAAACTGAGCTTGAAGACTGAGGCTGGCTCAATGTATCCAGAATCTACCACTGACTCCCCTGCTCGACTCTCGCTAAGACAGACTGGCTCTCCAGGGATGATTTACAGGTGAGCGTTTAGCTTCCCTGACTACCCTCTACATAGAAGCTGTTTTTGTTACGGAGAGCACATTTTTTGCAGTTTTTGAAAAATAGGGTAAACCAGTTGTCATGACCTCTGAAGCAGCCACTGTTCTATCCTAAAATCCAAACCTTGATTTTTGAAGGTACGTACAGCAGTTATTTCCAGAATGGTGCAAACACTTGATAGCATAAACAATATTTAAGCTTCCTTCCGAGCTTTGGTGCCTGTTATTTTAAGGAATGGGTCACTCTTCAATTTCTTTTCAAATAATCTATTCCATTTAAGGGCTTAAGAGTACGTTTCCTGTATTTCACTTTATTTTTTTAACACTGAATGACATTCTGTTGAATCAGGTGAGCCAGAATCCGCTTGCACGTGCCTTGAACAGATGTTGTGCCCATAATTCTTTCCCCCACTTGGTGGCATTGTTGTCAAGCTTTCACAGAGCTTTTCAGCTCCTTCTAGTGAAGAGAAACTGTGGAGACCTTAAAAACCTTATGGAGACTTTGATGGCGATGAACCGCACAGGTTCGCTAGAGCACAAAGATCGTTGCACGATGAACTGAGACTGAGCTTTCGGTTTCTGGCACTTCCCGGTTGTTAATGTGATTTGTGGAATATTTCTTCTTTCTTTCCCTTGCTGCCGGAAGTGCTCGGTATGGGAGTCCCAAACGACAGCTCCAGTTCTACAGGTAACAGAGTCTGTTATTTTTTTATAAAAAATGGAACCGAAAAGTAGTGACGGGTATAATTAGGGAAGGGCAGGGTTCAGACGGGGTCTCAACCTGTCAGACATCGGTATAATGTTATGTATCATCAGACTCAGCAAGTGTTGACTCTGGCAGCCTGAAGGGAATTGTTACCCGCACAAAATTCTCTGTCACTTGCGCACTGTAGGGCACCCGCCCCTCCCCCGTTCCTCGGCTCAGGTGTCACCTTACGCTCTAGGCGCCCGCCCCTACCCTGTTCCTAGGGCTCAGGTGTCCCTTATACTCTAGAGCACCTGCCCTTACCCCGTTCCTCGGGCTCAGGTGTCACCTTACGCTCTAGGGCACCTGCCCTTACCCCATTCCTAGGGCTCAGGTGTCACCTTACGCTCTAGGGCACCTGCCCTTACCCCGTTCCTAGGGCTCAGGTGTCCCTTACACTCTAGAGCACCTGCCCTTACCCCATTCCTCGGGCTCCGTTGTAACCCTCTTAATTAAGCACCCTAACTTTACCCCTCCGTGGGCTCTACTCCTCTGTGGGCTCTGGTCTCTACTCCTCTGGACTCAGAGCAAACACCCGTTCCCTCTGGACTCAGGGCTTAATCTTTTGCAGGTTTACAGGGTCTTTTACCAGTGAAAGAGCCTTACACAGTAATATCCTACTTAACCTCTATTTATTAACGATCACCAAAACAGAACACACACGCCACACACACAGTGCTCACCACTCCCAATAAGACACATGAACTTTTCTTGATGGCCAGTCAGGATCAGGTCATCTGGGGGACTCCACTTTCTGCACGGTGTCATTGGCAGAGTGTTGAGGTCTGGCACCTCTGTTCTTGGGGTTGTGTCCTGGAGCTGGTTCCCAAAGAACTTCCTTTTGGACCCCAGTTTATATAGTGAAACTTGACTCCTGCTTAGCTGTACCTTAACCAATCCTTTTACTAAAATTTTACTAACCAGTCCTAACATTGTAACAAAATTCTCTAACCAATCCTACCCCACCGCCTTAATTAATTTACACCTAGCAAAATTAATTGTGTAACAGACAGAAACAATCCAAGAACCAGACAGAGATCTTGCAGACAAACAATAGGGAAGTGGGGACCATAAAGATAAAATAGTAAAGAAATGAGGATTTCACAAACACAACTATTGAGCAGTGATTTCTTGCCAGACAGAATGCTGTCAAACTAAGTTGTCTTTAACCATCTTAAGGTCTGTTTGTTTATCTGGTGATCGTGGGGCCATTAGGACGGGGTCTCCTCCTTAACCGTCTGGTATGACGTTGTTTTAATGTCATGTAGATGGAATGTGAGGATGTGACTTCCTGCTTCTTACCTAATGGCTGCTGCTCTCTCAATGTGGCGGCAGACAAAGGCCTCAGGCCTGACCATGTGGCTATAAGAAAAAGCCTGATCCGTACAGAATGGACGAGTGTAGAAGATCAGCTCTGCCATTCAAATTCAGCTGCTCGCCTGGCCCTAGTGTTCATGCTTATGCTGCAGACGTATGTGTATTGTTCGGCTTGTGAAAATTAATCTGTGCAGATTATCTGAACTATCCTCTAAATCAGTGGGCTCCAAAGTGGGGTGCGCAAGAGGATCCTTGGGGGTGCCCAGCAGGAGAAGCACTTTTTTTTTTTTTTTTTTTTGCTTTGGCAAAAATGGTAGAGCTGGCGCGGCAGGGGGTGCGTGCTCAACATTTTTTTACTGATGGGGTGCATGATCAAGAAAGTTTGGAGACCACTGATCTAAATTCCTGAGAGGGCTGCATTTAATTTAATCATAGGCAAAATAAGTGTAAGTGTGTGTGTGTGTGTGTACAATTTGTATACAATAATTTAGCAAAGTGTTAAGTGCTTTTGGATGGCAGTCTGTTGGAAGTCCGAAGAATTGCTAGATCAGAAATGGCAATGCTCGAAATAAAAAACCTAGGACAGTCTAGTGTACAAATTCAGTTACAACTCCATCCCATCCTTGTTGAGAGAGAAAGAGAGGGTATGTAAAAAGGTCAAGTCTATTACACTGTCCAGAAGGAACAATACCATCTTACATTTATGGGCTAACATTAGTGACTAGTGATTTGTGGTGCCTCCGTTTTTGGGTTCCCAGCCTGAGACCCCTTAAAGGGGCCCGATTCCCTGACATGGGCGCTCAGCTCTTTCTGCAAATCAAGCTCCTTTAAAGTATTACTCGTTGAATATGTAAAAATGGAGTTGTCCAAATTGGCGAGTCACTTCTGAAAACCGTGGCCTGCAGAGCCAGAGGTAGAATGAAAGGCTGCAAGCCTGTGGCACATAATGAATTTGTCACTTCTCTGAGATATGGGATGAGGGTTGGGGATGATTAGGAGCCTGGTGGGGAGCTCTGTAACCAAAATGTTAGACTGTGCTGTGTTGATCGTCCAATGAAATGTATGTTTACATTGACTCAGCCGTTTAAGGGAGCCTGGAATCTGGGTGTAGCAGAGTGCAGGAGTGGCTCTTTCAGCTAAGATCATGGGGCAGTCTCCATTCTGGCACTCAACACCCATCTACTGCATACTAAGGGGACCGTATTTTCAAAATCAGAAATGGGGATACTTGTATCCTGACATCTTCGGGTCAAAAATAGTCATATAGAATACAAGAGTGTGGTGGTGTTAATATTCCTGTCTTTTGACTCAACTACAACACACGCATATTTCTCAGGGTGAGGCTGCTATGCAACTGTGAGGATGTGTTGGCAAAACCCAGACCTATTTGTTTTTCCCCAGAGTTCCACTGGGCTCTTGTCCAGGCCCTGTTAATATGGGTATGTGCATTAAGGGAAACACCATTACCTTGGGTCTAAGACGAAATAATTTTTCTTCATCCTTTTACTGTCTAAAATCGAAGGAACCACTTACCCCCCTACAATCACCGTGTTAATGGAGTGCTGGAAACTATTTGAACATTGCTGGAGGCTTAAGTTAATGATGTATCAATACAGCAAATTTCTGAACCAATCACTGGTCCAGACACAAGTGTGGATGATAAGGAAGTATGAGGCTGTTTTTGGCACTCTAGCCTAAATCTGCACACTTCTTTGTTAATTGATAATTGATGTTCTCAACTCATACCTACATAAGCCACACAAATGAAACAGAATAAGTATTGAATGAGAAGAGGGATGGGGCAAGCGAGGGGTAAGGTAAGATTATAAAAGAGGGAGAACTGTCCTAAAACCACTGTTGGAGTAATTGTTAATGCTGCAAAAACAAGAACATCATGAAAACTTTGTCATAACATTTTATCCTCATGCATTCCTAGATATGTAGTTAGTGATCACTCAGCTACACTGACTCTACAACAATATGCAAAGCAATGAATAAATAGCTAATTAAAGCAAAACCTCTAATCATTAATGCTGCACAAATAATGCAAATACTTTTCTGTGAATATTTATTACCTTGAGCAATCAACAGATGGTTTATGGAAATCTGGGGGATTCTAGGCATGGAAGAAAGCTAAAGAACAATTCAGATGAGTTGTTTGGCACATGGCCAACATTAGTAATGGCCACTTATTAGTACTACTAAAAAGAGCGGATGGACTAAAAAGTTAAAACCCCTCATGCGCTTTTCTCCTTAATAGGATCTCATGGACTTCCACTTGCTTTGCTTGACATGTACTCTCTTTGGGTGTCATTCTGCACCACAGACTTCAAAGGGTGATTTACCATTGATGTCGGGGGGAGCAAGATCTGTTCTATTGCCCCCCGATCCTGCAAATGCTTCCTAACCTGTTTAAGTATGAGACCAGTCCCTTAAGGATCCGTGGGACTGTGCCTGGCCTTGAAGCTAGATGTGAGCATGTTTGCAGAGTCAGAGCTTTATGAATGTTCTTTTTCTCTTTATTTTATTTGTGTATTTGGTGGCTTTATGTTCGCCATTTAGCAGTGACCCGTGTGCCTGAACATATCGTAATGTAAGGCCGTGCTTAAACCCTCAAAGCAAGCAATTCAAAAGACAAGGTGATGCCTCTTCGTAACTTGGTAGAAAGCTATTATTAAGCACTGAGCAGACCTGGGCCCAACGTGGGTTACTTTTGGCCATGTAACTAGCCATTCACAATGCTCCATGAGAGCACCGCAGGCCTGATCCGTGGCCCAGTTCAAGTCCCTTTGTGCCATTACAGCAGTCCAAAAGAGCTGGAAAGTGTAACTGGCCAGCTAACGGTTCCCCTGGTGAAGTAGAATCTCTGGATGGACACATAGAGTGCCCTATGCCATGCTGGTACAGCTGTGGGGTAGCAAGTGCATTGGGGGGCGCTGGCATCCCTCTGGCAATCCGCAGCTACACTAATGGCTGCTTGGGATGACTGTGGCATGTGGGAGTGAGTTGGAACAGCCACAGGATCAAGGTTGTCCAAGTGCCCCCTCAAACTCTATCCCCTAGTGCTGGGCTGAGCACGATTTAGTTAAACTTCAGTATTGGGGCCCCATAACTTCTGCATTTCCTCCTGACTTTTGAGTGTGTAAAAGGTGACCCTAACGTTGAGATTTTTGTGTTTGATTCCCCCTTCCTCCCTAAATCTCTCTCCTGAGTTCACTGTGCACTTCTACAACCACTTGGTCAAAAAAAAAAGTATTCAACTCCACAGTGAGAATAATAGTGCAGACACCTCACCTGCATAGTTCACGGCTGTTGTGTATTTGTGATTCCACGGCCCCATTAAATAGTGTTGGAATTCTGAACTTAGCAGAAATTTCATGCTGCCCTGTGCAGAACTGATTCTCCCACCAGTTTGCTCTTTCTCTAGTAATCTCGGAGGACTACTAACCTAGGGAGTCTCAATTCGTAGATTTTAGTCATTTTTTTTTTGGTTTACAGCCAAACAGTCTTGTTCTTTCTTCTGCAAGAAGAGTGGTTTTTTGGTTTTTCTCCTTTTACCTGGGTGTGATTTAAAAGTGAGTACGTAAATTTGGCTCTGGTTTTCCTGACAAATTCGCATCTGGGCTTAGACCAAGCATGGAAAACTTCTGCCAATTAAGAGAACTTTTTTGGACATTATGAGAATATTAGAGGGTTATAGTGAAAGTCTCCATGGAACCTCTGCTTTCACAAATAGCAAGAGCTTTTAATATCTGTGTATAATATAACTGTTCTTCGTATTTGTTTTCAAACTACGTACTGGAGAAAAGTTTTTACTTTGAACTGTGTGTCATGCTGTCTGAAGGGTTCATGACTGAGAGTCTGCCCTGAGGTTGGCATTATCAAAAATAATTACATTTCACCAACCCAGTAACAAATAGGAACTCCTGAAACACTGTGCCAGTCTTACCTTGGTATCACAGACAGTCCGCTGGGGCACTCCAGTCTATCTTGCCACCCAGGCAAGCTGGACTTAGCGGTAAGTCCCTGAGTACCGGGGACTGGACTAGATGAACCCTTGAGGTCCCTTCAGTCCTATGATTCTATAAATGGTCACTTACACCAAAAAGATTCAGGTTGCTCCCAGTTCCAAGAGACCAGTCATTTACCCCAAGTCAATTTGTACCTGAGATCTCATGCCAAAGACAATGCTTGTAGCCAATCCTAGAGTAAAGTAACAAAGGATTTTTTAACTAAGTACAAGAAATGAGAGAGTTATTTACAGGTTAAAACAGGCAACATATTTACCCAAATAAGTTAGTCTGTGGTTCCAAAAGGTGACAGAGATGTTGTAATCTGTCAACTGACTGTCTTTTAGGGCTAACCCAGGTTGACCCCGGGGCTTTTGTTTCTTAGCTCCAGCCCTTGTGAGAGGCCAAACAGCAAAGAGACCAGTTTCTCCTTGTCAGCGATTTTTATTCCCCACCCCTCCTGCCCCCGAGCCCAGAATCCAAGCTGATGGCATGAGTTCATGCGCAGGTCTCTCCTTCCTGGATGGACTTAGCAATGCAGTCAACAAAATCTGCCCTTTGATTGCATTGTAAACCTCTGTAAATTGTGTAACTCACCAAACAGGAAAAGAAGCATTGATTAAGGTAAAGTGCTCCTCCAGTACACAAGATGTGTAGCAAACAGTATAATTTTATACCATGGGCTGTAGAGATTATAAATGAGATCAATATATGCAGCATCCTACCAGTGTTTCATAAAGTCTAAACACATTCTTATCAACTTAACATTTAATATCTATTTGGATAGTGCTAACACACAGGTCAGCAAGACTGATTTCCAGCTCTGCATTTGTACGTGTTCAGAGAGGCCTGGGGCCTTGGCACGAGCTGACACCTGGTCTGCCAGTGTCACGCTATTCAGCTGTAGATCCTGATTCCCTGTTGCATTGGTTTGATACCAGTGTAACTCCACTAACTGCAAGGGAGTTACTCCAGCATGACGGGGGGAACTGCACTTCGAGTTTATTTATAGGCGTTTCTATAGCACTTACCACCACAATAGCTCATCATCATAACTATGGCTTGCTAGAGGTGGAACCCATCATTGGGATGTGCCTGTCCACAGCGCCTGACGAGTATCTGCTTTATAAAAACGTAAATGATGCCAATATTCATAAAGCGGCTGCACATCCACAGGCTTTTAGAGAGGGAGAAGGTCATGAATAATTTAGCTTCTGTTTGCTAAGAGGAAAATACCTTAATAGAACTAATGGAGCTCCTGCTAAAAAACTTGGCTCTGGAGTGACTGCCTTATTCACCAATTGCTTTTGACATTTAGTTTTGACACTCCCATGATGAAAAAAAATCCCAGCAGTACTTTCTTTTATAGCTATCTGAGGAAACCCTAATAAGCTAGAACTTTTCTTTTAATGAGCAGGATTCCAAGAAACAGGGTGAGTTTGTGTTTTTCCTGAAGCTATCGGAACAAACAGGCAGAGTCCTTTTGGTATTATGAAATATATTTATATATATAATCTGTGCTTTCTGAACATAGGAAGTGGTCTAGGAAATAATTTTTAGGATCTTGTATTTTTTGTTTTAAAGCAAGATGCCTGCTCCGTTGGTGGAGGCAGGAATTCTTTGTCGTTCAGTTGCTTTCTGTCTGTAGGAAAATGAGAAATAAATCTTTTACAAGAGAAATAGATGCCAAAGCTACTGTGTGTCAGGTTGAAACTAGTCCTATTTGTAAACTGGCTGTTCATTCCTTCTAATTGGTGCTGCTGGCTCTTAAATGTTAGGGTTTTTCCATTTTCAGTGATGTTCCAATAGATTTTAGCATCTCTTCGGAGCTGGGTATCTTGAAATATTCTCAGTTCAGCTATACAAGTGAATTCCGTGTTTGTATGGTTTGTTTAGATTTTAGAGAAGGCAGTTCAGTTCCCTCCAAACTGTTGACTCAAGCAAGTTCTTTGCTTATATTTTAAAGAATAAAACTGTTATAATTGGAAACCATCTGCTATAATTTGCTTACTTTAGACCATTGCTTTCTCGATAGAGCCTCCACTCGTTCCGCCTTTCAAATGAGTGATGCATTTTGGAACTTTGTATTTTCTAGAACATGTACAGCAATTAAAAAACATAATATTATTTTTTGTTTGCTGAAATTCTAGTGTCATGTTCTTCTGTTTTTTGTGATGCATAAAAAACAGACTGGAAATCTGAGAGAATTCAACAGCCACTCATGCATTTTTATATTTTTTATTTAGCCTTCTGCAGGTTTTTATAATCCCAAACTGAGATTTTGTTCATGTCCATATAATGTTAAATATTTTTTATAGATGATTATGGCCATGTAGTGGTGGTTAAAATGTCTTTACTCTGCTGTCGACACTTGCGGCTAAGTAATGCTAACCAGAAGTGTAAATACATAAAGGTTGCTATGCCATGTTCAAGCTGTGCCTCTGTTCAGCTAGCCCTGCGCTCCTCAACCCAGCTCAGGTCCAGCTCCCACTGATCTCAGTCTGTCCGATGACTTTAATTGCAACTGGATAGGACCCTAAAAAACTAACGTGCAGTATTGTAGGTTTGCCTCTAATTTTTATTAAGTCATCAATCAGCAAATAGTACAAGAAATGGAGCCGGGAGAGCTGCCTGCATATAGGGTACAGTGTGCCCCTTTCTTGTCACAGATCTAACCTTCGTTCTAGCTCCTAAAAAGCACTAGTTTGAGTTCTAGCAGAAGAATTAATGACTGAAAATATAGAGCACTGAAGTTTCCAAAAAGGTGCTGGAAAAAAATGATCAAGGGCACATTTTTGCCTGGTAAGAGCTACTGGCATTTTGTCAATTTAAAAATGGTTAGCCCTGAAAAAGTTGTGGTGTTCACCCTTTGTTTATGTTCAGCTTTGTTTGTTGTCCATGTTTAACCATGTTAACCTTTCATTCTTTGTCCCTGGAGGAAATGGGCTCTAAAAACAACATCATTTTTTGCTGCCTCTAGAATTACTATCAAGGAGAACTGTACGGTTTTGAGACCTTTGTCTTTTGTTGTAGGTAGTAGCATGTCAGTCCAAATAATTCTTGTGAAGCTAGGTACACAGGTATATATGCTAGCAGGCTTACTAATTTCTGCTTTTACTCTTTAAATACAGTCCTTCATTTTTCATGTAGTCCAGCCCTTCCCTCCGTACTCGGGTGAAATTCTCATTGACTGGATCAAATCCTTAGACACTAAGATTGGTAGAACTTCTTGGGTGCTGCGGTGAAGCAGGAAATGGGAAAATCCTCATATCTGATGTGAAAAGAGTGGAAAATGTGACTGTCAAATGCAGAAGATTCTAACCACACTTTTACTGGAAGACATGAGTGTTACAAATGTCCAAAGTACTGCAAAACATAGTCAGAATAAGTGATCCTGTATTGGCAAGAGGATGGAATACTTTTTTCCATTTCTAACTTCAATGATTTTATGAAGTTCTTTCTAAAAAGTGAGTCCAGCTATTTAACTCCCCAAGTCACTGCGTGAAAGTGTGGGTTTTGATTACTATATTATTTTTCTAAAGCTGAGGATTTTTAAAAGATTTCTTGAAATTATGTTTGTTACAGGAATTCTTGGGGTTTTTCACATTAATTTCTTGCACACTAATGGTTATTGATTCTTTTGAGGTTACATTTGGTTGGAAAAGCAATACATCTTCTGTGCTCTTTGAGACAAAATACCGCAAAATTTAGCTTGCATCTGACACTTATGAGTTTGTCTCAGAAAAAGCAATTATATAGTCATTGTTGTTCTCCTTCTGTCTTGTGTTTTGCTGAGACACTGAGAGCTAAGCTATATCACTGCATCTAATGTACAACCATGGTGTCAACGTGCTGGTGCCGCACAGGGAAGTGTAAGTGCTGGCTGTTTGTTCGCTGGAAGAATTGTTGATGCTGTTCATGCTACCCATCTAACACCTCTTTGGAGACTAGCACAGCTAGAGTTCTGAACGTGTCCTAACTTTGCATTTTCTGGTTCAACCCACAGACTCCAGGTTTGCACTAGATCCAGAAGTGAGAGTGGCCCTGACCCCTGAAACAGAGTCAAGAGTTTTCCCCAGGACCTTCAGTACAAAATTCTGGAGCTCTTGATTGGGACCTCTGACCCCAAAATAAAAACTTGATCTGGGTCGAGATCGCCTCAGTTTTCATTCATTAAAAACAATGAGAAACTGGAATTCATCCTGCCAGGGTGAAAACTGGAAGGACCTAAAAGCAGATTGCATCAGTGTCTGTTGCAGATGTGGTTAACCGTTATATGCTTCCAAACTTACCTACGCCGCTATCGGCTTTCTTTGGTCAGGTGCGAATGGCACCATCTTGTCCAGCGCACTAAGTGTGACCCCAGGCACTGATAAAATACTAGGGCCAACATTTTCACAGGGGGAGCATCTTAGATCTGAACACATGGCCTCATTTCCAGAGGCCCTGAGCATTGACTTCAGCGGGGGCCGTAGGCTCCCAGCTTCTCTGAAAATCAAGGCACTTATTCATGTGCCTACTTATAGCCATAGAGCTTAACTTCAGGCACCTGAAACACCGAATACTTTGGGTGTTTCAAAAAGCCAGGGGGAAACATAATAAGCTCTCTTCCCGTCCTCAGTCTGGCTAAGAGCGCCCTGCACCCTGCCGTGGTGGAGGGGTTTGTGTGCTGTCTCTTACAGAGACTAGCTCTGACGCACACTCAGCAGGTTATTTTCAGCAGCTTGAATTGAAATTCGATGACACGGTCCTGTGCCGTGTATGCTGCTGCAGATAAAAATATTGGCTTGATGCACAGATTGCAGCAGTCTGCTGCATCGACATTGCATTTTCCTCTGAAGAGTGCAGCCAGCCAAGGGTCCTGGATTAGTGAGCTGAATCAAGAGGGGGGGGTATGCAAGCCATTGTCATTGTGTTCCCCTCTTGGGGCAGGGGTCTAGCTGAGAGAGGGTGATGTGTCCACTTTGAAGTGCAACTTTTATTGCCTAATAAGATTGCTACCTTTTTCTGCATTCCAGATGGTGCAGACATGCATTTTGGCCTGACTATGACAACCAGATCCTTATCTGGCGTCAATCCGCTTACTCAACTCATGAAGTTATGCCGATTGACACCAGATTAAACTTCTTCTTTTTTATGTTGCTCGCTCAAATCCATGCAATGCCCCCCCAAATTTTTGTGGCATTTTCTGTGGAGCGTGTGTTTAACCAGATACCGAGTGGCAAACCATATGTGTCCAAGTGCTCCCAAACCAGCAACCAGCTAAAAAAACCCAGGATCAGTGATATAGTCAGAGGAGCCATTAGAAAACTGAAGAACCGCAAACTGCCAGATTTGATCTACAAATTGCCACAAACTCATGATGCAGGGATCACTTTGCTGTTTGATACATTTCTAGTTTCCCTGCCAGAATACGTTGGAATAACGATCTATAATATCCATGTAATTGTTCTGCTACCAGAAGAGAGGCATTTAGTATGAAAACATCTGTAACATCAATCTGACAAGTCCGTGCTACAAGGTTTTTTGTGAAAGTGACACAGAACCAACTCCTAACATGTGCTGAAGTTTAAGCAGCTGAAGAAATCATTTTTTTCCTGCTGAGAAATAAATGTGATAATCTATAACTTGTTTGCAAAAGCTTTAAGACAAATCAGGTAATGATGAATCATCCATCAAAGCTAAAAACGCTCTTGCTAAAGACTTCTTAGATCTCTGAGCTTTCCGGGATGTTTACATTCATATAGGGATTTTTCCAAAGACTATTCCTAGACATTTATTAATTACACCTTCTACAGTGTATGTGCATGCACTGGACAGTGTGCAGAAGAATGCAGTCTTTTACTGTCTGCCACAGCTATCATGACATCTTTCATTCTAATTAAGTTTTCAAAGTAACTGCTCTAGGGGAAAGTTTTTAGCTGCACCATTGAATTACAAAGTGTTGTTGGTGTGGCTTTTCTTCTGAAACATTTTGCAAATAATGCCCTGCAGGTTTTCTGTAGGTTCTGTCAGTGGAAATCCTAAATCTTCATTCTTAACCAGGAGACAGTTTAGGTGATTTCAATACATGAGGAAGCGCTTAATGCAGATAAAGCTGAGACCCCTTAAATTACAGATTGCAGGTCTTTTTTTGGCTTCAAATGAAGCGCCTTGGTTTGATCTTACTCTGTGTGAACGCAGTGATCTGTCTCATGTACAGTACTTAGTAAGGACTGGGCCACACTAACCCCCCAGTTCGAACTAAGATATGCAACTTCAGCTACGTGAATAATGTAGCTGAAGTCGAAGTACCTTAGTTCGAACTACAAGGTACTTACCATGGGTCCACATGCGGCAGGCAGGCTCCCCCATCAACTCTGCTTACTCCTCTCGCGGAGCAGGAGTACCGGTGTCGACGGGGAGCAGTTCCGGGATCGATTTATCGCGTCTAGACAAGATGCGATAAATTGATCCCAGAAGATCGATTGCTTACCGCCAAACCCGGAGGTAAGTATAGACGTACCCTAAGGAATTGAGGTAACTCTTCCTAATTCATCACAGAGCGAAGGCCTCTTAGTGCCCAAGCCGAAAGGATTCATCACCTGACCCTGCTTCTGTTGAGGTCAAAGGAAAGACTCCCATTGAGTTCAGTGGGGCTGATCACACCCCAGAAGAGCAATTAATTCTGTTGTTTTAAAAAAAGATCCCAGTTGTTGCATAGATAAAACCCCAATGATTTCTAAATGCTGCCCTTGTAATCCTTCAGAATCCATCGCAATGAGGGTTTCCTAAAGAGGCGTAGCTTCAGTGCATGCTGTCATGAACGCATATCTAGTATTAATGCTTAATATGCATTCAGCCAGTTTGTCACCGTATGACCAAAAGCCGCTTCAAGCCATGCAACTGGACATTCCACCTTGCTCTGCTTTATTTCATGCTGCATTCTCTGTGTGGCTTGGTTTTTACGTGGAAACCTTTTGTTTTGATTAATTAAATTATTTTGCAGTTTAAAAGGACCTCAGGCTTCTTTTTGACTTGCTAGTGACTTCAGTTTGCTCAGGTATGTGGATTAGCTCTAAGGACGAACTTCCTTCCAGCAAGCAGAACCTGACTTCTGTGAACATGTGCAAGTGTAGTGTCTATTTGTGTGTGAGTGTAGGAGCGTTTACTAGCGATGCTGACGTGTTTTACTGGTTGTCTGGCTGAGCTGGAGAGGAGGAGTTTTGGTTTTGTGAGTTTGTGTCCTACAAGGTCACTACTAGCTGCTCGAGAGGGAATGATAGACACCTGCCTCCAGAAGGACACAGGTCTTCTGTGTAGATTCAGTTAAGCATTTAATATCTGGAAAAAATTGCAGATTTCCAAATCAGGCAGCAGAATGCTGTCCATGACATACAGCGAAAGCCTGAGAAGCGTGGCCAGCCGGTACCACTCGGACTGGGGTCTCCACCCGGTTCGCCATACAGATGTGGTGGAGCTGCAGCGGCTGCGCGATGTCCGAGTGGCAGCACAGGCCAAAACCATGGAAGAGTTTCTCAAAATGCACGGGCTCTCGCTGGAGGATTGCACAGCTCACAAGACGGGTATGAGATATAGGTAAGAAATGAACTTCCTTCCTATCTTCTACGTGGGTTTTAATGGCCATGGAAAACCTGGGAAAAGCTACAGTCGGTGCATATTTCACTTCAGTTGGGATGTAAATGGGTCCATACAGCAGCATGTCAAATCTGCACACAGGCTATGGAAGTAGTTTCTAGGATATCGCGTATAAAACCAATATTTTCTTTAGCCCCGTGTAGCAAAGAAATTCCAATGAGGAGTTAACTGAAACAGCTGCTGTTGTTTTAACTAAACCTAAATAAGCATCGGAGCCTTGTTATGACATGTTCTGGGAAATCTTTGTTTGGATAAAGAAGGGACTGGCAAAGCCAGGGGAGCAAATAAGCCATTAAAACGTGTGTGTGTGTGTGTGTATGTGTACTTCACTGGTGGTAGAAAATCTTTTATTTTTTTTAAGCTTGATACATGAAAACTCTGTTCACACGTCTGTCCAAAATAGCAATCGTGGAGGCTGGGGCAGCTAATGAATTTGTGTCTCTGGTGTTTATACCAAGATGAGAAGCCAAACGCACCGCATGTACCAACAGAGCATTTGGCCCACATGGTATGACTTTAATTTAAGCCATTTTTTAAGACCAAGATGTGTGTTGTTTTCTTGGAATGGGATAGACTCTTATACGCTGTTACATCTGTATCTGCCCTTTGGGATAGACTTCGGTCTTCATCATGTGAGAAGAGCCCATTAGTCAATTTCCAGACTTAGAGTGTAGAATTCATAGATGTACAGAAACAGATTTCCATCTCAATCCATTTCCCATGGCAAGGGCAGGCTGGTATTCAGCAAGCATGTCCACCTCCCTGTTCTGAGTCAGAGTATTTATCTCCGTCCTAAATCCACTAGTGGTCTTGCTGTCTCCCATGACTTTGCAGACTGTCCCAGGTGCCTCTCCAAGAGAAAGTAGCCTGTCCTAATAGCTAAGACCGACTCTAGGCACCAGCAAAGCAAGCACGTGCGTTTTGCTTCAGCAGTTGCGCTCTCTGAGGGTTTTTTTTGTTTGGTTGGTTGTGGTTTTTTTTTTTTTTTTTTTGCTTGGGGTGGCAAAAAACCGAGAGCCGGCCCTCCTAATAGCCACTCTAAACTTTTTCTCACTGCATCTTTCAGTTTAGGCCATGTGAAGTGCGCTCCCTTTAGGTGGAGCAGGTTATGTCCTTACCCTTTGATTTCTTGTATTAGGAATCACAGTGAGGTTCTTCTTTTCTGCAGCCCTTCCATGCCACGAATCTACCGGCTGTTCATTCTCTGCAGTTTCACTTAACCTACTTCATTTTGACATGTGGTGATGCTCATGCTACGATTGACAAATCATATCCTTTCTCCGGCGATTCCAGCAGATGGCAGATGTTCACCAAGGGAGGCCTGGAAATGGGCTTGTGCGGGATGTTGCTAATCGAAGGAGATATGGGTCAGATACTAAGTTCAAAGTATCCTATGCATGGACCTTAGGGTACCCAGTCAGCCCAGCGGGGTTGTGGTTCTCACACTAGCACTCTAAATGTAGCTGTGTAGACAGTGCTTTGAAGTTGCCGGTTGGGCTGGAACTCAGACTCTGAAGCCAGGTCTGTCAACTGGGCTGTGTAGATGAACCCATCCTCACAACTCACTATTCCACTAGAACTATTCTACTAGCAGGCAACAATCGTGGTGTATTCCCCTCCGAGCTCACTCTCCACTCTGGCCGAGCTCCATCTTGAGCCTTCTTTGTGCAATCCTGGTAAAGGAGGTATACTGCTGATTTGTGCAGTGATCTTAGAAGGATTCACAGTGTGAATTCTAGGGAAAAGATATGGACACAACTAAATGTTGTTAGCGGGCCGTGATGGAGCATTTTTATAGAGGCTACTGTCATCATGTCACATCAGGTGACCGCGTTTTTTGCTTTGTGGAGTCAAAGCCTAATGCAATAAACATCAAAAGGGGCAATGCAGCGGAGACAGCTCTAGATGTTAGACCATATCATATTTCTGTCTAGCTCTTTTTCTTTTTAAATAACTTGGCTTCAATGTATATCTGAAGTGTCTGTATCCCGGAATCGGTTCTCCTCTAGATGAGTGGGGAAATGATGATGAAACCCTTCTCGAGCCGTCCTAGAGAGAAGGTCTCTTCAGGTGCATGTTTAAATGGCTAGAGAAGATTGGCACCTTTACATCCTTCCATCCTCCCCTCCGTAAATAAAAGAATCCAATGTTTCTATAACATCTCCTCCTCGTTCACTGTTAATTTTTTCTACAGTATTACTAGTATGCTTCTAAGTACAAAGAGTCTAGAATCTTAACTTCCTCTTTTAGGACAAATGAATTATTGAACAAAATGTCAAAAATTAAAAGCCACAAAAATATTTTATCCAGCCAGTAACCAGGGAAGTCAGAGCAGTTGAGTGTAATGTAAAGTGTTGAATAAGTCGGTTGTGCACGTATGTAAAATATCGCAGTTTTATAGCCCATGCTCTCTTGTGTGCCTGAAACTCCAATAAAACTGGACAGCTCGGTTTGATTTATGTGGTTGGAGAGCTGAGCAAGATTTGCTTTTTGAAAAGTAAATGTAGCTCAAGATCCCTGCCTCAGCATCAGACACATTAATGGTTTACATCTTCCAGACTGGCTTTTATCAAATAAATTTCATTTAGCTTCTCACAGGTTGTTTAATAGAATCTTGAAATGAAAACCAGTCATGACACTGCTGTAGTTATTAAAGATCCAAGATCGACACAATTCCTCCTTATCAAAACTCTTTCCAAGGATTGAGATTAGTTTGGTCCTAAATAGTCATAAGAAAAATTCAGATCTGGTGTGGAACATGTTGGAGGGAGGGGAGTTATCCCGGCTTTACATGCAGGTTGAATTTGTCCTTTTCTATTCAGGCAAACTCTGCCTGGGGAGGAAAGAGAAGCCAGCTCTCCAAGCAGGAATGGCACCTTATCTGCCTGCTCTCTGTCAGGAAATGGAGCTTTCTGGGTTGGAACGTACTTTGTCATAAATCCTCAGCAATTTGCTTTGAAATAATTAAGCGATAAACATGTTGGAATAACAGCATGATACACAGCAGATTTCATAGATTCATAGATTCATAGATTCTAGGACCGGAAGGGACCTCGAGAGGCCATCGAGTCCAGTCCCCTGCCCGCATGGCAGGACCAAATACTGTCTAGACCATCCCTGATAGACATTTATCTAACCTACTCTTAAATATCTCCAGGGATGGAGATTCCACAACCTCCCTAGGCAATTTATTCCAGTGTTTAACCACCCTGATAGTTAGGAACTTTTTCCTAATGTCCAACCTAGACCTCCCTTGCTGCAGTTTAAGCCCATTGCTTCTTGTTCTATCCTTAGAGGCTAAGGTGAACAAGCTTTCTCCCTCCTCCTTATGACATCCTTTTAAATTTCAGCAACTTTGTTTTAACCCAGATCTCACAACTAGACAGTGATGCAAGTGACAGGGCGGTATGACCTCTAGCAACTGAGACCACCATGTCCGTGAATAAAATGATCACTGCGCAAAAAAATCTTCAGTCTTGTGAGATCCAGAGCTCACCTTGTACCCACCAGCTGTGCTCCGGCAAATGTTTCCTTGTAACATATTCCCAACAAATCTGTTTAAATGACATACCAGCTGATGCCGGCAACACTCTGCTTTGTAAAGCTGTGCCAGATCACTACAGGCATTGTGTGAAAATTAAAGATAGAATTTTAACCTATTAGATCCCAATGCCTCTCCATGGCTATGAGAAGCTGTAGAAGAATGGCTCAGCTGCTAACATCCAGAGGTGTTTGCAGCCTCGTCTCCGGCCAGGCCTATACTACAGATGCGTGCAGGCATGGCTCTCTCGGTCAGGGACAGGAAGAGACGTGATCCCCAGCCAACAGAGCTGGAGAGGCAGCTATACCATGTGCTCATGACCAGTAGAGCTTGATTCACGCGTGGCAGGGTGGTGTTACTACACTGGTACAGAGCTCGGCTTTGACGGCACAGCTGGCCACACTAGGATAGCGTACTAGTGTTCCTGTCCTGGTAGAGCACTCCTAGTGTAGACTTGGCCTCAGTATGGCTGGATACCGATGTAGTAACACCCACAGAGAGCCAGCCAAACCCCTACAACAATTGGACTGAACGCCAGGAAAGGGTATCTGTGTGCAACCACTGGAGAAGAGCCAGATTTTGCAAAGCCATATCTGGAAATCACTTGACATAAAGGATGAATGAGGCCAGTGGCCTAGCAGTGATCCTGGTGATCCTTCACTGCCTGGGAGGAAGCTAGTTTCTGACCTGAGCATCAAGGCCTTTGGGCAAGTTGCTTTCTGTCTCTCAGGGGCCAGTCCTGTACCATGACCAGAAATGCTGAACTTGGCTGTCCGGTGCGTTAAAGGAGACAGCTATGTATTGGGACAAGCTCATCGCTGCCATACTGTACTCATGCTAGGACCACAGTAATCCCTGCGCAGGCCAGGGCCAGATGTACTCAGGAATCCCTACAACCCAGTCTGATTGCGATCATGAAACCTCAGACCCTAAAAGGGGAAGTGGCAGCTCTGCCCATTGTATCAGCAACAACTGGTAACAGACAGATCTCGCTTCATCCATCCATCAAGGTGGCGTCACTGCTCACTTCTCCCTGGAGTGCCCAGAGCAGAACCCTGAGACCTCCGATGGCCTGGGACACCCTCACGAAGCACCGTTTGATTGAGGTGTACAGTGAAACCTTGCTCAGCCGCTCAAAGTAGCCTTCCTCGTAGTCCCTGCCGCAGCCAGGGGGGTGCTGGAGTGTCGAGTGCAGCCCATGGATCCATAGTGTTGCCCCTTTACAAAGCACACGTCGTGCTCACGACTAATTCAGCATTCGGGCCGTCACACTGTCCCCAGGTCACGTTATCTGCATCCTGTCCAAAGCCATCCCATCCATCTGAAACACTCTGGCACACATTAGGATCTGCACAGGGCTCTCCAGATCCAGGTGGAGCTGACAGAAACCTTCTGAAGATGTGACGCGCTTTCTGTCCTACGTTGCCCAGTGGCCAAAGGCAGGAAAGCCTCCAAAGCTCAGATCCCGAGACGAGACCAATGGAGCAAATTGGGGAAGCATAGAGAGCAAGGAGTCTGATCCCGTACTGCAGCAATGAAGAAGCCATCCACGTGGCCCTACCCTTTTCCCAGGTTTCCATAGTAGGAGCGTCCGAAGCAAGGGGCGGCCTGCTGCCGTGCGCACAATGTGGGAAGTGATCGGTCCCCTCTTGGCGGAGGAGAGCATGTGCTCTGCAAACCGTTAGTTCTCGAGCAGCGGTTGTGGAAGGGCACAAGCTGCTGGGCTGGTCACTCCCACTTTGCCGCTGACTGCCAGGGCTAGCGAAGCCAAATCCCCTTTGGAAAGAGCCTGCGGACCTTCCTACTGACGGACAGGAAGCTTGCAGGTGAACCCGGAGACAAGTTCCTATTCTGTGAGTGGGGGGGGGCATTGTGGGTGGAGTGTTTCTATTCTGCTTTTCATTCATTTAATGTAACCCAATTTCTCTTGACTGGTCGCATCCATCCCAATGTCATTATAACTTGTTTGTTTTGTCTGGAGTTTTAGTTTGGTTTGGGAGGCATTTTTGTATAGATGCAGTGGAATCCCTTTGAGAGCCGCAACATGGTGTTTACTAGGACGTGACAGGAGCACCTGAATTAATTAGACTGTAACTCCTAGGTACAGTCATCTGATACCCTGGTCACATATATCATTTATGGCTCCCGCCTGCTGGTAGGCAGCCTATCCCTCTTTCCTAGAGAACAAGCAAAGCCTTTGGAAGCCTAGGACTTGGGCTTTAGAAACTGAACAACTTTGTTTTCTGTGAAGTTTTTGGGGGTCTTGTCCAAAGCCTAGTGGAGTCAGTGGAAGCAGGGGTGGCTCTAGTTTTTCGCCACCTCAAGCACGGTGGTCAGGCAGCCTTCGGTGGCTTGCCTGCGGGAGGTCCGCCGGTCCCGCAGCTTCGACGTACCCACCGCCGAACTGCCGCGGGACCGGCGGACCTCCCGCAGGCAAGCCGCCGACGGCTGCCTGACTGCTGCCCTCGCAGGGACTGGCAGGCTGCCCCCCACAGCTTGCCGCCCCAGGCACGCGCTTGGTGTGCTGGTGCCTGGAGCCACCGCTGAGTGGAAGGCTTTCCTTTGATTTAATAGGGTTTGGACCAGAACCAAGTTGCCTGTGTTTGAGTGATCCCTTCCCCTGCCGTTGGGATTGTCAGTCCAATGTCCAGGCTCAGCATGAGTCAGTTCCTGAGTGGGATAGGATTATTTCTTTGCACTGCGTTCACTCCCAAAGGGCCAATTCAGGATCTGTCCCTCCTGTGCCAGGTACTGTCCAAGCACGTGCCATCTCAGCCAGGTTTTGGGACTGAGGCAGTTCCCGCTCCTTAAAGGTGAATGAGAATGAGGCATCCTAAAGAGAGCTGCACTGCTCTGGCCTGGGACTTTTCCACACCTTCCATAGGCCATGCCTGGTACCCCGGTCTAGGCAGAATTGTTGTTTGTGCTTAAACCAACTGAAGAAATGTGGCAGGTTTAAAAAAATCTTTCCCATAAAAGGCTTAGTGGGACCTATCAGACGAGAGAACTAAAGATAGAAGAGGGGTTTGTACAGCATCTAGCACATTGGGGTCTTGATCCACAACTGGGGCTCTCAGCCCCTACCATGATGCTAAAATGTAGAACTATTCACAAGGGACTTTCTGGGTATCCACAGCCTAGTGCTGGACCTTCTCTCACTTCATAAAGCCTATTTCATGAACTGCAGGTCTCCAGACATCCAGCGCCCCCCATCCAAGCATCTTTTCCTTCTCTTCCTTCAACCTAACAACAGAACTCCCAACACTCCCTGGGAATCTAAACTCAACTGTGCCTTGCTGCTCAGCTCCGACCTCGCACGTATGTGGCGCTCAGGGGGAGTTCCCAGAGAGATTACTGCCCTGTGCTTTAGGCTTCTTGACTTGTCTCTGCTGCTTTGCAGTCAGCTTGGAATAATAAACATCAGCCCATGTTAGAGAAATAAAACGGAGAAAGTATCATGTGGAGCCGGAAAACCAACTCCAAGTACAAAGGCAGCCAACACTCATTAATTTTTCATGTTCTTCCAGAACCTGGGGTAGTGAGAGCATAAATATTTCAAACCATTTTTGTTTTTTTAACGACTGTATTATATTTTTGATTGACTGAAAGCTGTTTTAGAAGGCTTGGGTTATGGGCTGCTAGCGTGAAGTGATGCTATTGAAATGTTCTCACTCTGATCAGAGATGGAACAATTATTTCACTCGGTGTCTGAAATGGTCATGATACTGAAAGTAGAAACAGGCATTTTAGACACGCCAGAGTGCGGGACGGTTACTGCTGAACTCTTGCCTGGAAGGGGGAGTCTTTAGACGCTCATTTTAAGTGGGTTGGGAAGGAGGTTATCTTTATTATTCCTCTGTTTTTGTCACCATTCCTGCTAATCTGAGTCTGTGGTGTTTCTATCGGGTAACTACACCAACTTCTCACTTACATGGCATAAGACCTTGACTGCACTGGGATTGTAACCACTGGCGTAAAACCCTGCTGTAGAAGTGACTTACACCAGCTCAGCTCACTCCACTTTCAGGGTTTGCTGCCCTGGTGTAAATCATGTCCATACAGGGGGATTGCGCTGGCACAGCAACAGGAGCGGCCAAAGGCCAGTGTAGACAAGACCAAAGTGAGAGCAGAATTTGGACCTTCTCGTCTGTCAACCTCTCCCATCAAAGGCAGGGAATGGGGAGCAGATGGTCACGACCAGGTGTGAACTGAATGGCTGATGCATCCCTGGTGACAAGTTGCGTTGCTGCATTTTCGTATCCGAAGCAAAGCTGTGCTGGGGCGCCTGCTGTTCTGCACACCTGCTTGTTAACACATGATCCGTCCAAATATTGCAGTGTTCTTTCTCATAGGCATTCGAGCCAACCCCACAAACAAGCACAGAGACTGTACATTTAAAAAAAAATCCCTTCTGCAGTTATGCCAACTCCTGAGTCCTGAGGCAGCAAATTGCTCCATGTGGACCACCCTGTGCCCACATGATTCCTGTTTCTTTGGGCTCCGCCTGCAAAGAGCTGGCTGCAGGATTGTGGCATGTCGTTGAACCTAAAACTTTGCAGACAGGGCTCCCTTGCATTGTCTTCTGTAAGAATGAAGGGAGGTAACACTTGCACAGGAAAAAATAGCCCATTTAATTAATATCAGTATGACCGTTATTTATTGATGAAGTGAAGCTTGCGCGTACACTATCAAAAATTATTTAGAATAAAATACTTAGTTCAGTAAAGCACTGTCAAAGTTCAGATGCAGGGGTTTGGAGGTGGAGGGGCCATGGTGACCTACTTTAAGTGTGAGCCTTTTTTGCAATGAAGAGTGATTAACACTAGCTGGAAGAAACCTCTGGAAGTTGCTTTACAATAACTTAGCCGACTTCTGAACAATTTCCCTTTAAGTTTAGAATGGAAATGTATTGCTTGTATCATAGCAAGTGCTAAGCCGCTCCACTTAGGTAGCTTTTCAACTGGTGAGTTTAAACATTGTGCCTTAGAAGCAGAGACCTTTGGGGGAGGGGAGGGTTTGTTTTGGGGATCAGAATTGCATAAAGAGAAATGGTTCAGTTTTCAGTGCATTTCCTCTGAGTAATAATTTATTGACTGAAAAAGTCACCAGCTGAAATTGTATTTCCTTCTCTAATAAATCTCTGTATAAATTAAGAGGATTTATTTCTAATGACAGTAAATAATTCTGGAGGTCAACCAGTAAAAACCGTTTAAGTGATTGTACAACAGATTATTTTTCACGATCACCCTAAAACTCATTTTAAATAAACCAGTAACATTAGGGAACCAAAAAACACACTTCGAGTGTCACACTGAGGTCGCTGCTAGAAATTAGAGATGCAAGGGCCCTAGATCAGTGGCTCTCAACCTTTTCAGACCACTATACCCCTTTCAGGAGTCTGATTTGTCTTGCGTACCCCCAAATTTCACCTCACTTAAAAAGTACTTGCTTACAAAATCAGACAAGAATACGAAGGTGTCACAGCACTGAAAAATTGCCTACATTTTCATTTTTACCATGTCACTATAAAATAAATCAATTGGAATATAAATATTGTACATACATTTCAGTTTATAGTATATAGAGCAGTATAAACAAGTCTTTGTCTGTATGACATTTTAGTTTGTACTGACTTTACTAGTGCATTTTATGTAGCCTGTTGTAAACCTAAGCAAATCTCTAGATGAGGTGATGTACCCCCTGGAAGACCTCTGCGTACCCCCTGGGGTACAAGTACCCCTGGTTGAGAACCACCAAACTATGGGACTTGGACATAGTCCAAGTTTCTCAAAGTGCTTTGTGCACTCATGGTGCCCTATAAACGTTCGTTAAATTCTTGTATCTGCAGTTGGAAACTCTGGGTTAAGTTGACTTATCCTTTTCCTAGCATGCAATAAATATTCAGAGGCGTTCTAGGTTCGGCATGTTAATATCTAGAGGTGCTATTAACACCTACAGCACATTTGCTGCCCCAGCCAAGGGGTAGTAATTTTACCTGTTTCTGTGGTATGGTTGTGCGTGACACACAGTGCTTTCTGTGAGGCTGGGTCCCAGGGCCTAACAAAATGGAGCAATTTCTGAAAGATGCCAGATTGGGGGGTTGGGGGAGACAGTGGCAGCATCAGCAATAAACTGCCATTCAAATTCCAGGGTCCAGGAGCCACCGGTGCAGGACGATGGCTGGAGTGACCTCTGGCAATTGCTGCTGTAGTACAGTGAATTTTTTTTTAATAACCAACGTGGATGAAGGGTTTAGAGCTGAACGTGTCGCTTCTGTGTGCATCCCACACACTGAGCTGGATTCTTCTCGGAGCTCCTGGGGCTTCACAACAGCGTCACTCCACCGACTTCAGCAGCGTTGCTCTGGATTGACGTTGCTACAGCCCGGAGAAGAATGTGACCCACTGAATCCATTGGTGGGAAACTGCAATTTGCTGGCTTTTGTTTTAGTCGGGGGCTTTGGCCTACGCCTCCTGCAAGGAACTTTTAATCTGGGATCGGGGAGTTTTCCTGCTTCTCCTCTAGAGGCACTAAGAGGTCATATGCAGATTAGTTCTGATTCAGTGTGTCTGTCTGGGGTGCAGGAACTGCTCCTTGTCGGATGGGTGCCCGTGTGTCAGTGACCTAGTCCGCCAGGATGTTAGAACTAATCTGCAAGGACACACTTTTCCCATCCCTCCTCAGGGCTGCTTTCTGCCATGATGCCCACAACAAATGATAGGCTAGCGGGGCTGGGGCCGGAAAGAAGGGAAGAGTGGGTATGCTAGAAGTTTATATTTGGATATCTTCTGTCCCCTCAGTGTCGTTCATCATCTTAGGCTGCAAACCCTTTGGTACAGGCTGTGTCTACTTGTGTGTTTGTATAAGACCTATTCTAATGGGGCCATCGTATAAGTAGTACTTAATAAAATAACGAGCAATCTTGGCAGGAATTTTAGCTTTTTTTTTTTGGTAAATACTTTGGAACTCAAGTTTATTTAAACTATCCCACAATAAAAACAACGGGCCTGATTCTCCATCACCATGCCCCTCACACGGCCAGTCACACCAGTGAAAATGGGGTGTGAAGTGCTGCCCGACCAGGATGGCTGCGTTTTGTGCTCTCTGCACTGGTGTAAAGGATTGCCCGGGGAGCTGGGTGATGCAATATCAGACCCTGTGCATCCAGATTCATAGATTCATAGATTCATAGATTATAGGACTGGAAGGGACCTTGAGAGGTCATCGAGTCCAGTCCCCTGCCCGCATGGCAGGACCAAATACTGCCTAGACCATCTCTAATAGACATTTATCTAACCTACTCTTAAATATCTCCAGAGACGGAGATTCCACCACCTCCCTAGGCAATTTGTTCCAGTGTTTAACCACCCTGACAGTTGGGAACTTTTTCCTAATGTCCAATTTAGACCTCCCTTGCTGCAGTTTAAACCCATTGTTTCTGGTTCTATCCTTAGAGGCTAAGGTGAACAAGATCAGTTTCCTCTTAGGAAGAACCTCACTGCAAGGGATCATTGCAATGAGAACTGTAGGATTGCACTAGCCTTTTACGCTGCTGTCCCAGCTAGCAGGGCTGGAACAGCCGGGGAGACTTGCCGTTCAAGATGCATTCTGTGTTGTAGCCGTGTGGGCCCCAGGATATTAGAGAGACAAGGTGAGTGAGATAATACCTTTCTATTGGTGAGGAGCCGGTCCCAGTCAGGATGCAGTCACTGTAATAGTCAATTGTTAAAGTGGTAGCATCGTCTGTGCCTGGCTGTACAGAACTAAAAATAGCCTGAGCAAAAATTAAAGTAAATAATTTTGAATATTCAACTGGAACTTTACCACCAGTTTTGAGTCCCAGTAGGAGCTGATCCCACTGGGAGCTTTTTGCTGGAGGTTCTGATTCCCAGGAGTTTTTGGACAATGTTTGTTTTTTTTGTTAGGGCAGGGGGAGGCCTGGCTGGGCTGGTTGGTTTTGTTTAGGAGGATTTTTTTTTTTTTGGTAAATGTGTTTGTTGTTGGGTTTGCATCGCAGGGGGGTTGTGTTTGTTTGTGCACACCAGAGGGACTTCCAGTACTGTGAAGACTTTGGGTGAAGTCAGTGGCAAAACTATCGTTAACTTCAGTAGGGGCAAGAATTCACCCTTTGTCATCAAGAATTTCTGAACTGGTTGCAACAGAATTGGAAACTGCAATCAAGGTCTGGAGGGAGCAAAGTAGGATTACACTGGCTCAACTGTATGGATTAAGGATCTTTAAGGCAGAAGAAAACGCCACTGGATTACAAGGTTTTGGGGGGCTTTTAATCTGAGTTCAAATTTATGTAACTTTTATTCCTGTCAGACACCCACGCACTTTTACTTGTGTAAAAGTGCTTTAGAAATCAATTCACATCATTATATTGATAATCCAATTTGTTACTTCAGTGTTATTTTTCTGGACCATGTAACTGATTAAACAATTATTTCCTGGTCACTGAAGCATTCTCCTGTTCCTACGGAAAGAGAAGCTTCCAAATATGTCGGCTAAAAGGACTGCACAGGAGAGGCTGCTGCAGGCAGAAGTTCTGCATCGGAAGGTCCAGTATTGCATTCGGAAGACTTGAGAGTGTTTAATAGAGGGCTCACATTTTATGTTTGAAATCACAAAATAGTTTAAAAATGAGATGAGATTGTGTAGCTCTGAGTGGTTGAAATTTTGTCTCCCGTTGGTTAATTTGCTCCCTGTTTGGAGAGGCAGGGGTCACACAAGCAATAACCCTGAGTGGTGTATTGAATTAAATTAAAAACCAAGAGTACATTACAGGGAAAGAAATTTCCCCACACTGGAGTGCTCCTAGCATTTCTCTAGGGTTTTACTCCGGCTGTAGAAATGTTTTAAAAGGGTGAGCAATGTAACATTCTTGCTGGGAGATTTTATTTTAGACTTTGATCCGATTTTAAGAAAATTCCGTAAAAGCCATCTTGCGATTACCCCACAGCTGTCAAAGAGAGAGAGTGTACATAAGCCCCATTTCCGATCACAGCTCGGGCCTCCATGGAGCCAGTATCCAAATCCGGCCCCTGCACCCTTTCTAGATTGAGACTCTAAAGATACTTAGTTTTGCAGGTGTTAGCCTGTTTCTAAAGATAAATCATAGAAACACAAAGTGTGTGTGTGTGTGTGTGTGTGTGTGTGTGTGTGTGTGTGAATTTTTCATCGAGTTCAAAGGTCCCTAGGAAGACACAGCATGTGTAGGCTGCTGGGCCAGCGCTCTGACAGCGCCGTGCAAGGGGTCGGTGTTCGGGTGCTGAGCTCTGCAGGCAAACAGATGCTTGGGAGCGCTGTGGAGGCAGCACGTTGAACCCTGCAAGGAGAAAGCATCTTCCCTCGCAACTAAAGTGCCTTTTTCCGCCTGAGGAGGGGCGAGCCCGGGATGCGGTTCTCTCTCCTGTGGTGGGGAGATCCCCCCAGGGCTCCCCTGCGAGAAGCCGCGGATCGGCATTCCACAGGCTGCTGGGTTCAGAGTAAAAGGATTTTTAATCTGGAGCTGAACTAAGAGAATACCTGATTTCATTACGTGATTAATTCCATGGGTGTTAATTGAAGTGGCCCAAGCAAACCAGGGAGAGGGGATTCCAGTAACCTGGTCCCACAAACGCTTCACCTGCCGACCCTCCTTAGCAGGGAATTGCAGCATCGTGACAAAGTCTCCTTGGCACAATGTATGCAGGGACAGAACAGTTGGAAGCAGCAGCCTTTTAGTGCAAGGGCTGCGGGGAAGAGCTCTCTTTCATGGGTGTCCGATAGACAATGGGATGCCGGGGTAAAATAGAGAGCTCTGCGTCAAAGCAAGCTCCATACTAGGTCATTTCTGTCCCTCCAGCCAATCTAAAGTCCTTGTTTAAATTGTTACTTTAGTATTCCCAGAGCTGTTACATTGCACAGCCCTGCTGTCCTGTCTGGCTATCAGGTGGGTCCTGAGAGCAGCAGGATCTGCTGCAGACATGGCAGTGTGCAACGTCCCGTCTGCTCAAGGCAAAGCCAACGCTGATTAATTCTTCTCTTTCTACTTCCATGGTCTTCCCCCCTTTTGAATTAGCTCGAGGGGACGGGATCCGTTTCCATGGTCGACGTCCTTGGAACCTGACCTGAAACCTTTGTTGTGGCTGTTGGAGTTTGGGAGCTCCCAGCACATCTCGTGTTGCTGGAATGTGCAGCCTGGTGTCCTGTAATGGTCTCCCTTTTCTCGTGCCACATCTACTGGGGGGAGATGCTTTGTCTGTTTTATTAGCAGATCCCTCTGTACTCGCCTGTAGATGCAAAGCCACCAGTACCTCTCTTGAAATGGTCATGGTGAATTTTACCTTCAAAGGCAAAGAATAAAAATAGATTTTAGAACAACCGCCAGGAAAAAAGCCAATCTAACCCATTCTTATGAAAACACAGCAAACTGCGTAGGTCCCAGTCTATGAAATCGTTGGCTCTTGTATTTGAAACTGTTACATTTCTGCTTTAAAGCTTAATAGGATGTTTGTTTGTTTATTTTTTCAATGTGTAGCAAATACAAGCTGGGTCTCTTCATTCTAGCACTCGAGTAGTAATATTTAAATGCTGCTTTACGGACATACAGGAGGGAGGTCTCTGCTTCACCCAATTTACTATCTAAATTTAGCTGTTGTCACTATTCATTGCAATATTTGGAGGTGGAGGGGTAGAGATGAGAGAGAGCAGAAAATGAGGGGAAAGGGAACCCCGCCCCTGGAGAGACCGTTAGCGACCCACAGAGCAGCTGCGTGCAGCACATGTACTACACCAACAGCTGTCTCTCTAGTTATTCTTCCATGGGAGAAGTAGCAACCTGCCCCCTTTTGTTATTAATGAATTGCTGAATGTTTCCTGCTCAGCTCACTGGCTACCTAATTGACTTAGCCGAGCCTGGGAATCAAGCTAGGATCGGTGGCAGCAAGTCACGCTGTCCTCTTCGCTTCAGAAATCCAGCCCTGGCTCTGGCAAGGAAGCAGCTATCGTAGGGGTCAGAGAGAGAGAGAGAGACAGGAATTCCTCTGCAGGGCTCAAGAAGCAGAAGAATTTGGGGGCTTGGCTATCCTTTTACCTTAAATGAAGGACCGATGGCTGTTTGCTTTGCCTATAACCAGCTGGGTCTGAATGGCCTGGCTCCTGTGTGCGTGGAAACCTGCAGAAGATTTTTTACCTCACAGAGTTGAAAGTCTGACATTCAAAATAAACAGCAGAACAGCGTAAATATTTATTTATTTGCAAGCCACTGGGTTTAACTTAGTGGCAAACAGCCTCCATTCAACTTTGAAAAGCGACTTCAGAGAAACCTCAAGCTGCACGGTCAAGGGTGGGAGCAGGGAAAGCATTGAATGGCAGAAGGATGCGAGCTGGGAAGTAAATGGATTTGACTCGATTATTTCTTAACCCTCCCAGTTCATTTAGTTGTGATTTTCCCTGGCAGACTTTCTCCTATAGCAGAAGGTTGAAATTACAAGAGCTGCATCTTTGTCGTGTGGTGCTTTTTGTTTTGTTTTGTTTTTTGGGGGGGCGGGTTCTGAAAATTCTGTATTCCTGGGGAAAACACTTCCAACCCGTTTCCTCCTCCAGCCCTCGCGGGGAGAGAGGGCAGCGTGCTGTGGAACAGAACTCTTCTGAGAGCTAAAGTGGGGGAGGGGATTTCTGCAACCCAAAGAAAGCGAGGACACTATGCAGGTTTCTTTTGTATGCTCAGAGCACAGCATAAAGAGCCGGAGTGCAGACGATCGACTGAACAGACAAAATGCCAGCAGTCCCAGCCTTGGCACGCGGAGCAAATTCCGAGCAGTCGCCATGGTTGCCCGGAGTCTGGGGCAGCTATCTGTGCAAAATGCCCCATCCTCAAGTGACTCCAGCGTGAAACAGCCCGGAATGAAATATAGGTATGGAGAAGACCGTGCTCTCCCTTCTACGGAAAGAGAGTTTCTTGGCCTCTTGTTTAGATGTGTTTCTAATTTTACTGTCTACTATACATGTTGGAAGGGGGGCACGTGGGTGGGTGTTGTGTTGTGTTGCCAGACTATACATTTTCAGTGGTACAAATGCTGAACTCGGTGTGCACTGTCCTACTTCTCTCTTTCTAGTAGTTTGCTGTTTTTCTCCTTTAGGTACAACCTTGCGAAGGGTCATCATCTGCTCTCACTTACACTGCTGTAAAACCAGAGCTCTGCCACTGAATTCATTGGAATTATTTCCCGTTTACAGCAGCCTAAATGAGAGCAGAACGTGACCCTAAGATTTGGTTTAGGGTTCAGCAGAATTCCTGTTAGCGTTGTTGTTGCTAATTCTCAGACATTCCCTGGGGTCAGCAGCCCACTGATTCCTCATTTGATAGCAGACCTTTGTGTTCTGTAATGTCACCAAACGTTTTCTGATGTTTTTCTTTGGAGCCCCAATACATGTGCTGTGGAATAAGAGGGGACTGTCAGTCATACACTCTACCGCTGTTGATATGTGTTTAGTGATCTGAAAACTAAACAAGACAGACATAATGTGCTCAAAACAGCCGTGCACCAAGGGGTTAGTGTGTTAAACTGGCATGACGTTTCAACTGGGAGATGCCAAGAAGTTTTGTGTGTCTGAAAGAACAAGAATAACATGTATGTTGTACTTTGGCTAATATTGACATGTGTGACACTTCATACAAGATGTGAATAGCCATGCCAAATATGTCAGGCAGAGACACATCGCTCGGGTGGTGTGAGCTGTACCAGATTATCTTGTCACGCTCAATAACAAGCCATTTTTGCTCCGGACCTCTGTAGTCTTCTCGTGTGTGTGTGTGTGTGTGTGCGCGCGCGATAGAGACAAAGAATGAATACATGGGAGAGGTACCGCCTTAGATTGCAAGGGGTCTATTAGCTGAGAACCTCGAGGTCTCCTCTCGGTCCTGTATGCACCTCTCAATTGAGACCCCTGAATGCCAGATCTGTATTCGCATTAAGTAAAAAATTGTAACAATTTTATCTAGAAACCATTCAATACATGCTTTGAAAAGTTCCGCTGAAAATTTCTTTAAATGCCTGACTTAGAAATTTGCTGTCTTAGATGGAAAGGTTGAAGAACTGTAGGGTGTAAGTTTATAAGCATCTTCCAAAGGCAAGATAGAGCATAAAGACCAAAGTAATTCCAATACCAAGAGCATTAGTTAAACTTCCTGGATTGCAGAAGATTAAGTCAACCATAGCATTGCTGGTTGGTTGGGTTTGTCAGTGTATTAGTGGTGGATAAAAACATGCTGTGCAATATACTGGCCAGCAAAAGCAGCCTTTCTCCTCTCCCATCCATCCCCCACTGCCCAAAGAGATCGCCTCTTCCTGTGTAAAGATCTTAAAATGCTGAGTGAAAAATAAACAGTGTAAATGTTATTTATTTGGCAAAGATTTTCAGGAGTGACCAACAATTTTTTGGCTGCGTCGCTTTTTGGGTGCCCAACCTGAGAAACCTCAGAGGGACCTAGCATCATTGGGTGGGTTTTCAGCCCTTTCTGAAAATCAGCCCCCAGAAACGCAAGCCACTTTGAAAATCTCAGCCTTGCAACATTTGAATGTTTCTTACTCAGTATTTATCACCTTTGCCACATACCGGAGATGGACACACTGCCTGTCATGTAGTCTGGAAGCTAGAAACATATGTCCAGAGATGTACACACTGCCTCCCACATAGTCCGGAAGCTAGAGACATATGTCCCAGAGATGGACACACTGCCTCCCACGTAGTCTGGAAGCTAGAGACATATGCTATGTTGGGTCCTATTTCTCTCTAGATTGTAACTTGCATAGCCAATTATTTGAGACAGAGTTCTGCTGAGGTGAACGTAGACTGGTGGTAATGTTGGAGGACTCCCAGAACAGGGAGAATTTGGGCTTCAAAAAAATTCCACTATCCTTCTGAAACATGTGAATCAGAAATGCTGATTCATTATGTAGCTTATTCGCTCCCTGGGAGGCGAGCATGGTTTTTAAAAAAACGAACAAAGTACTGAAGGATTGGGCAGTGTAATCTGCTGGTACATGTTTAATATTTTGAAAAACACAAGCAAACATCTGTTACTATTCTCTTCCAGTGCCGAGGAAGGGAAAAGATCTATCCGCTTCCTCATGGAAGTGTCCCTTCACGGTTAGCAGCTCCCTGGCAGTACTGAATGAATACTCCCTTGCTGTGTGGTGCCTCTTTTTGCTAGGGCTGTGTTAAACCACTGATAACACAGGTTATTAAGGGAGTACGGGTGCCAACCTGTTTAAGAAAGTGTGTGTTTGTTTTGTCTTTTAAACTAAATTGTACATACATACAGCTTTAATACAAGCCTTAACTCCTACACCAGTGGTCCCTGAACTTTTTACCTTGTCCCCCCTTCCCCTCCGGGCCAGGAGCAGGGCCGTGACTCCGGGAAGGGGGGACACAGATGGGGTAAGGAGGCCGAGGCTAGGTCCACAGCTGAGGGCAGGAGTAGAGCCTCATCTGGGGACCAAGGCCAGTGGCCGGGTCCCTGGCAACCGGCGCTCCCTCCCCACCCCCATGGGGGCTGGCCCAGGCCCCAGCCATGCCCCCCCTCCCCAAACATTCCTCCATGTCCCCGTAGGGCGGCATGCCCCTCAGTTTGGGAACCTCTGTTCTACACAGGGAATCAGACTAGTATAACAGGACATGAGGAATATTAACCATCATCTATAGTTAATAACTATTATTATTACTGTTTAGATTTGCTCTGTTCCCAAATCCTAGATCCCTTGATCAAATTGCTGCTTGCCTGCGGCTTCAGTCCAGAGATCACTTTCTTTTCAATCCCAGTCCCTGAAAGAACAATCCTGTATCTGGGCTAGTTTCATAAATAGAGGATTTTTGACTGTATTTCATCATAGACAGTTGGCTAAGAAAAGCTATGGTTCGCCGACTGGCGGTTCGTCCACCGGGCTCAACTCAACTGCGTTCCCCTCAACAGAGCTGTCCGCCACGGCAACCGGGACAAGCGCTGCACGAAGTGCGGCTATACCAACGAGACCCTGCCCCACATCCTGTGTGGATGCAAACACCACTCTGGAGCCACAACGCCATCCAGAACCAGCTAGTGAAAGCCATCCCGCCGTCCTGGGGAAGATCACCGTCGACTCCGCCATCCCCGGAACGGACAGCCGACTGCGACCCGACGTTGTCATGACGGACGCAGAAAAGAAGAAGGTCCTTGTGGTAGACATCCCGGTGCCATTCGAAAACAGGTCACCAGCCTTCCACGAGGCCTGAGCACGGAAGGCGTTGAAGTACATCCTGCTGGCCAACACCCTGAGAGCCCAGGGCTACTAGGTCCAGATCCACGCCCTGATTGTGGGAGCCCTGGGTGCATGGGACCCCCACAACGAGCCGGTACTGAGAGTATGCGGAGTTGGTCGACGCTACGCCTGGCTCATGAGACAGCTCATGGTGTCCGACACCATCAGGTGGTCCAGAGACATCTACACGGATCACATCATGGGACACCACCAGTACCAGGTCGAATAACCGAGAAACGCCGACCAGGGAAATAACCCACTTCCTTCCCTGATGAACTGAGGGACACACCCCACCCATGTACTTATTCTCTACACCACTGCTGACTTGGACTCTTAATACATTCCATGGGTGGCGTACCCGAGCCCACTTATCCACTGACCCTCTAAAAACTCCCGCACCCCAGTCTGGATCTATGCTGGTTATGTGATATATATATATGTACCTCGTGAACCTTGTAACTGATACTTGCAATCCCCCATAACCCAAACCCAACCCCAGATGTACAGTACCTTCCCTCCTAACGTGTGTAAATTTGATTTTAAACATTAAGTTTAATAAAATATTGGAGTGTAAAATCATTAGGCGCTCCAGCTATCTAGAAAAATGCCTCGTCACTGAACTAAAGAGCAGCTACGTTCCTTACGGTAAGGGCAGGTCTACACTAGAAGTGCTTCATGGGCGCAGCTGCAGAGAAGACTGAGAGGGGACATGATAACAGTTTCCAAGTACATAAAAGGTCGCTACAAGGAGGAGGGAGAAAAACTGTTCTTCTTAATCTCTGAGGACAGGACAAGCAGCAAGGGGCTTAAATTGCAGCAAGGGAGGTTTAGGTTGGACATTAGGAAAAACTTCCTACCTGTCAGAGTGGGTAAGCACTGGAATAAATTGCCTAGGGAGGTGGTGGAATCTCCGTCATTGGAGATTTTTAAGAGCAGGTTGAATAAACACCTGTCAGGGATGGTCTAGATAATACTTAGTCCTGCCAGGAGTGCAGGGGACTGGACTAGACACCTCGCAAGGTCCCTTCCAGTTCTATGAAGATGCTGTATGCCAATGGGAGAAGACTTAATGCCCCTGTTTATAGCTTCCTTCCTTTAGTATCTAGGGATCTGTATTGTACTTTGAAGCCTGCAAATGACTCTAGTTTCTGCTGGACTGTGTGGTGGCCGCTGCTGCTGCAGCGTGTTACTATCTAGCTTTCCTTTCCCCAGGTCCTTTTATTAGTAGAGGTTGTTAACCATTTAAAGCGGTAAAGGCCTCCACCTTTCTGCAATGAACCAGCCTTCCTAGATGTGCTTACTTCAAAGCTGTAGACATGATGGGAGAAGACTCTAAGCTGAGAAAGTGGAAAAGTCCAGAAAAGTTTTAATGGCTGGGTTATTAGAGTCTTCATCATTTGAATAAATGGCTTTTTTTTAAGCTTGATGTCAGTCGTAGAAGTTAAAGATGGAAAAGGTCTTAGGTGATCCTCTAGTCCAGGATAGTCTATTTTTTGTCAGGGTCCAGATTTCTTGGTCAAGGTGTAGTCAAAGTTCAAACTCCAGAGAAAATAAAAACAATAACAACAACAATTATAATAATAATTAATAAAAGGATTCCAGGGTCTGTTCCAAAGGGTCTGGCGGTCCGGATTTGCCCTGTAGTCTGCCTATTGACTATCCCTGCTCTAATCCATCCCTAGCCAGTCCAGAGTCAGTCCTAAGGTGTATTCTCCAGTGCCGTGTTCAGGCCAAGTTTTCAGTATCTCAACCTATAGAGCTTCATCCATTTCCTGAGCAAACTATCCTACTGTCTGATAAATGTCACCGTTATATACCTCTCCCTGGCACAAATACAGTATTGCCAAAGCCACATGAAAAAATCTTTTCAGTAGGAGCCACATCACGCTATCGTAGTTAGCTGTAGAGCCACCAGCCATGGGTGTGTCTGGCCACATGGCCCAAACTTGCTTAACATTTTTATTTCGAAGTAGGAGTAGATCTTGCAGCTGACACAAACTAAACGAATTCCACTTGAAAAGCAGAAGTGTAGATCAACACGTGAAGCTACATGAGTTACATTCGACTCTCTCACCAGTTCAGCCTCTGATTTCATCAGGGTTGCATCCATGCATGCGATAGCAGTATAGGGTACTTCTCATTGCTAGTTCATACAGCTTCTACATGGCTTGTAGCAGAGCTGCCATGAGGGCACTCGACCGAAACTGAAATACAGAGTAAAGAGAACCCCCTCGAAGGAACTCTTCTGGTTCTCCACATCTCAGGGCACATCTACACTACAGTGCTACACCGATGCCGCTGCGCTGCTGTAGCGTGTCTGGTGAAGAAGACACTCGATGCCCACGGGAGAGCACTCTCCCATCATCATAATTACTCCACCTTGGTGAGAAGCATAAGCTATGTCGGCAGGTGCCAGCGTGGATAGCACAAAACTTGCGTCTCTGGGGGGGGCTTTTTCACATCCCTGAGCGACCTAAGTGAGATCGACTTAAGCAGTAGTGTAGACCTGGCCTTAGAGACCAGCTCTACTCTGAAACAGCCGCAATGCAGAGAACAATCTGGGGACTTAAAGGCAAGCGAGCATCTCAAGCCAGTTTGTTTTACTAAGCACGTTTTCTTATCTTTTCACTTTCATTTTTATTTCTTAAACAGGGTTCCTAATGTGACACAGGAGTTGAAACGCCAGCCGGGTCTAACATGCAATATTCAATAGCAGTGAAATATGCAGGGGCTAAATGAAGTGCACCAGAGCTTTCTGATAGCTCACACTAACTGTTCCATTAGTGTTTTTCATGCAGTTGAGCAGACCTGAGCCAGAGCTAATGAAGGCCATTCACTTGGGATGCTTTTTCTAGACCCCACTTATTCAGTGTTATGCTTTTGTGCCACTAGAAAATATCTGTGCAAATCAATTTTTTTATAATGCTTTAAAGATTTTAAACCCCAAATTGAACTAGTTTATTGAGAGAGGGAGCAGCATGCGTTCTGGACACACAACCAAGAGTCAGGAACTCCTGGGGTCGAAATCCCAGCTGTGATACTGGTTTCCCCTGTAGCTTTGGGCGAGTCATAGACTCTCCTCATGAGTGTTCCCTTCTTAAAACTGGGGTTACGTTATCTGTATCATCTTAATTAATATTATAAAGCCATTTGAAAATTGAAGGAGTCAAATGTGTCGTAACATTGTAGAGTTCATATCTGCTCACCAAATTATATACTCGTTACAGACGTCATTTGTTTCCAGCTATTCCATTTTTACCCTATCTACTCTGAATTTTCAATTTGCATTCTCTCTGTGTGTGTTAAAAACACCGTTCATGTAAAACTGTTGTCAGAAAATAGTTGGATGCCATAATGATTCTGGCCTAATCATATAAATCAGATTGAATGAGGTCATTGCTACTGCCACTTTAAATTATTGTGCAAATGTAGCGTGCAGAGCTTCAGCAACCGTCTGTTATCTAATAAGTGAATTTTATATCTGAGAAGCTTGCACTTGCTGTTTTATTTTCCACTAAAATGTGTCTGGTTTTCCATGTTTAATTGTCATAGATCGTTTCAATTTTATACTCCTTTTTGGAGCGCTAAGTAATTGCCCAGGAAAAGAGTATTGTGTGATACAAATAAATTTCTTGAAATGCCCTTTTCCTGGTTTTATTCTGTCATATATGGTTAATTTGCAAGTAGAAAGAGCTGATTAATATTAAAAATACCTGTTAGGAGATTTCCCACGCTTTCACATTTGTTTCATCCCTGCAGATGTGCTGTATGCGAAATTACACATTTTCTGTTGATACTCTCAAGTTGCAGAGTGCTTTTGTTTTTCAGTTGGCAATAACTAAATGTCTAGTGTCTAAGAAACAGCATCCTTTCCATTCCTACTGTCTGTGTGTGTGTTGGCTCTTTAGATATTTATCTCCTGTTTTGGTGGCAAAAATAGGAAAGTAATAATGTTACTTGACATTATCAATTGTTATCTAATACCTCATTTGAGTCAGGGAAAAATCATTCTCTGTCTTCTCTTCCTTCTTTAACTAAATAGCTTCTCAATTCATGGCCTTAATTTTGTAGCCATCAATTTGGGTTTAGAGGGGGTGACGCCTTCTATCGTTTGTTTCATTGATTTCGTATCAAGAATGGTCTAGATAATACTTAGTCCTGCCTCAGTGCAGGGGACTAGACTAGATGACCTAACAAAGTCCCTTCTGGTTCTACATTTCTATGATTCTATCTTTGTGCTGCTGATTTCATATTTTCATTTCTATCACCGTTTTCTTATAAACACAAGGTAATATTATGAATAAACTGGATTTTCTCTCTCTTCCTCATGGTTATTTCATTCCTTATCATGTTCTCATTACCTTCTTGCTTTTCTTTTGTTTTGTTCTGTCTCTTTTTACTAGGCTAAAATATGGCCACCCTAAGCTCTTTAGAGCCCTGCAACCCAGGTTGGTAGGTTTGTGGGGGGTGTTCCCAACCACTGGGTCACCTCAGAACAGTTATACTAGCTGTTTATTCCAGGTTATTTTGCAACATGTGTCCTCACTCACTGTCTGTCTCTACTATGTGCATCTTCCATACATGCTAACTCAGCTCTTGTAACTCAGAGATCTGTCCCGGGCTCTTCAATCCTTATTATTTGGGGGGTTAAATGTGCTCTTGTAAAGGGACTAATGTAATCATACCAGCTTGTGATTTTGTACCTGTTCGATGACCAACATGAGGTTGGTTGGTTGCGAGGGGGTTGTTAAGTGTCATGCCAATAACCACGACTTACTGAGTTTGCATGTTTTTTACAATACACCTGGTGCACTGTAGGGTGTGCCCTTCATAACATTCTTACAATAACAATGCAGTCTGCTTTGCAGTGTTTCACTTTATCAACTCAGTACAAAGACCAAATAGTCACATAGGCAAAACTAGAAAATCCAGACCACCACCACCATAAAAACGGGGTGGGGGGGGGGTTGTAATTAGAAAGAACAGGATCAAAAAGTCGTCATTAAAATTGTACTGAAATTATCTTCCAAGAACAGTGAATGCATAGGATAAAAGTTATTTTTAATGCCTTTTATTTAAAATGGCTTCATTAGCGTTGCCTTTTTGACAGTATGGAGGTCTCTCTTCCTCTAACTATCTATACATATGTAGCTGCATAATTTCCCTGTAGTGAAAACAGTAATTTCATTTGATCAGCAGTTTAGGAGAAGTGTTATCAACTGTTGCTCCACGCTGGTGCCTGGGGAATACGTTGTACTCATGGTTCTTTCGAAGACAAGAGCTTAGCTAAACACTTCCCGTACACAGCACTTTGTGTTGATTGGAGTGCAACTGAAGGGCACCGAAACCCGTGTCCTTTCTGTGTATAGTTCTGGAAGTGGATGTTCCTGTGTTGTTTGCCAAAGGGACGGGGAGCGGGGATACCACACGTAGCATCTGTCCCATGTAGCTATGGCACATCCTATTTCTGACATTTCCAGTGGCTATTAAGAGGTGTTTCTCTTTTTCAGAAATCTTGGGAAATCGGGGTTGCGAGTGTCCTGCCTTGGCTTAGGTAAGTGACTCGATCGTCAGGTGCACTCTCTCATACCTCTCCAGCGTCTACTGGTGAGCAATCCTCTTCACGATGATTTCTCCCTCGGTTATTTAAGTAAGAGACAGGTCCCCAAGGTGGAGCTGGCAGGTGAAGGGAGCTGCACCTTTTGCATCCATCAGGGCGATGTTCCTCTGATTCCATGTTGCATTAAAAATGGATGACCTGAAACCGGATCCAGCTACCAGTGCAGCATTTCCCTGCATTGTCGTTGCTAACTGCTGGTTACCAAGTAACCAGATCTAACCACAGATTTCTGTTCTGTCCTAAACCTCGGCCTCTCCCGCAGTGAATCAGCCTGGATAGTGGCCTCGCAGACCAGCATGGTTACCAGACTCTGAAATTCTTCTGTGCGCTTAGTGCATCTTGTATCCCCGATTGGTTTTCTGTATTAAAATATGTGGCGGTTACAGGTTTACTTGGGGTGCTGTCATGGATGGGTTCACAAACAGGCATCCCTTTGCGTCTGCTCCTCAAGAGACCCATGCCGTTTAAAAGTATGTCAAAAGAAACATTTGTGCCATTTGCTGCATGTGGTTGTCAGAGCTCTTCAGCGTGGCACACGTCACGCTAGAATTTGGTTTGCAAAGACACCAGCCCTCAGTGAGGGCTAAGTCCACGCTCAGTTTAAAGCTCAGCGGTCACCTGCCGAGGACACTTGGGCTCTCTCTGGCTTCTTTGTGATGTATGGTGCAAGTTGGCCAGCTTGGGGAGTGGAGTTCTCCTTGTTCGGTGCTTTTTATAGAAACAGCAGAAACATCAAGTGTAGTTGCCGTTGTTTTGCTGGAGTAGCTGCTGTGTTTGTCTTGGACAATGTCTGAGCGACAAGGGACTGACACAGCTACAACTACACTGCCTGCTGCAACTGGACAATGTTGGTTTAGTTTAAGCTCTCACACCTTCATTGCAAGGTGAGCAGTTAAATATTTTAACAGAAGCTTCCTGTATCCAAAATGTTAATGAGCCCTAGAAGTTAAATAAGCATGAACAAAAAGAAACCAGGGAATTAAAGAATCTGAGTAAAAATCCCATCTCTTCCCAGCTGATCAACTTTCACTGTCTTGACTTTTACCTGTCGAGTCCCCAGAGATTCACACCTTGACATTTTAATGGAAAAGACAAACAGAAAACTAAAATGTTGCTTCTTGCAGGGAAGAGAAACATATAGGCCTTTTTTATCCATCATAAAGAAGGAAAAAGAACATGCCTACGTTTTTTCCATTGTAGGTCACTTTTAAAAGAAAAGCAATTTGAGTCACTGTCATGAAAATGAAGCATCTGAAAAATGTAAACAGTGAAAATCTGTTTCTCTTGTCTGAATGAAATTTTATCAAACTTTCATAAAAAGCATTTTCCCCTGGGCTGATAACAAGCCTGAGAAATCCCAGCCCAAAAGGTCATTTGTTTTTCAGGTTTATCAATGTCTGAAAAGGGGGGGCATAAACCAGAAGTGTTGTATCAGCCCTCACGATAGCATTGGTAGTGCAGCACTTTATCTGTTAAAAGACACCAACAACTCAAGATAGCTGCCTCCCCCTCACAGCTTAGTGCAGAAACAAATGTCTGACTCTTCGATTGCTATCATTCAGATGGACTGCAAGGAACAACTTAACCTTTTTCTTTATATGAAACAAGCTACAAGGCATTGTTCTCGCTTCCTCATGAACACTCGTGTTCAGCGCTTCCAAGTTAAGATACTTCAAGAATGATCCACTCCTGAGCTGTAGTTTGCAGAGAGTTTGTGCAGATTTCAGAATCTGCTGTAATTGATTATATCCAGACAAAGAGTCACTTAGCACGAACTGAAAACTGTGCTCCCTGTTCACCTGTGACAAGTTAGAAGTATCTACAGGCAAGTGCCATGGACTTCTGCAGAATCTAGGTTTTCATTTTAACAAAGACTAACTTTCTAAACATTTGGTTGCTCAGATAACGTTCCAAATGTGGCGTGAGTGCAACCAATGCACCCTTGTCTTCCTAAGGGCTTGCCTACATGGGAAAGTTATACTGGTATACGGAAAGGTGTGAATTTAAACCGCTATAGTTATACCAGTAGAACTCCCCATGTGGACCCTCTTATTCTGGTAGGGGGGTCTTTTTCCAGCTTAGTTTGTCATTTTGCCTTAAAAAGCCATTCTTATTCCAAGACAGGTATGTCCACATTGGGGGAGCTGTACCTGTTTAACTGTTCTGTATAACTGGGAAAATGTCATGTGTAGGCCAGCACTAAGTCTGCAGAGAAGCTGCCCCAGTACCTCTGTGGCTCCTCGTGCCTTTGCCAAGCTGCAACAGAGCTAAAATTGGGCAGCATCGAGAGAACTCTGGGTATCCACTAGCCAGTAGAATAGGGAAGGCAACAGCGTGGCGAGGAAATGGCAAACGGATGAACTTTTACAGGTTCCTAGCCTGGGGATCATGCTGTAATGTCAGGCAGTGGGGTCATTACAGGCAGACGGGTCTCCACTAGCAAATCGGAAGTGGTTTAGTTAACTGTTCCCTGCAGGTTGTTGGCTGGGAAGGGCAGGTAGGTGTTGCAAATGACTGGCAAGGGCAGAAGTACAATGCTCCATCCCAGTTTGGTGAAAGGGCTTGACCTGGCAGGAAGGCATTGGAGAACCCGAGCAGTTGGTGTCCTAGGGCATCCACCCGGATGACAAAAGTCTTCTGCTTGAGTCAGGCAAACACATGAGAGAGAGAGACAGACAGTCTAAGTGTAACAGCAAGTGATAGGGAGGCCCTGAGAGCCTGGTTCACTCACCCACCCACCGGCTTTGGGCAGGGATGTTTCACATCCCAGAAGGAAGAACAGTGGGCCAGCTTGGTATTGACAGACTAGCATAGGACTGACTGCATTTGGATTGTTCCCATGTTTCTCTGCTAGTGACCTACAGATTAATTCAATCTGGAGCTCCCTTTTCCACGTTTATTGTGCCTTTCAGAGCAGAGTTAAGTTGTATGTATTTTGTACTTGTGTTTTCAGAATGAGTGTTTTCCCTTCTTTCCCTTTATAGGAACATGGGTGACGTTTGGAGGGCAGATTACAGACGAGGTAAGAATTGTTCCCTGTTTTCTGCTGCCTACTCCAAATATACAGTTCTTTTTTCAGTCTCCTTTCATTGTACTGAAAATCAGCTTCAGGAGACTCCGCAATCTAGTTCCTTTTATTGATTTAAGTGTTGCCAGTGCCCTTTTTCGTGGGAAATCTTCATAATGAAGAAAGGTTCTGTAATATTTACCTATTTTCACTATAGAGATGCATAAATATTCATGGTTGTCTGAATTTCAACTATTTCAACTGTTTCAACTTTGTTTTTCAAATTAGCTAGATTCATTTTTATGATTATGGCCGAAAGAAACTAAAATTATCCTTTCTTTGGCTAATTATTATCCACCAAGACTAGTACTTACTGCTTAGCAAATAATTTGTAGCACATAACTGGAGAATAATTTCCAAGAACAGAGACTAAATTCAAACCAAATACTTTTCACAATTGTTCCAGGAGCAGTTTGCTCATGAGCTGTTTGTTCCAGCTATCTAATATTCAAAATTTGAGATGCATTGGTTAGTTTAATTGGACACACAGGTCACATGGTAGTCTTTGTCATCCCTAACTCAGTGAGCATGAGTCTTAGAACCAGTCTTTCATTGCTAATTACTTGTGTTTAAGAGTTCAAAATTCGGAGTCAGCACATAGTCTCAAATGACTTTCTACGAACACCCTGATCTATAAGGTGATTTTTCTGTAATATTTGTGGGAAATGAACACAAAAGGGGGCACAAACACAGCTGAATTTAACAGATGTTTTTGTTCAAGCAAATATCCCCAGAAAACATGTACAGCTCTGTTACATTGTACATGGATGTTGGAACATGCATCTCATGGGGATAGTGAAGTTTTTAAGTTAGTGTTGTTTCTGTGAAGCCAGACTTTCAGAAGATATATTCAGTTTACCAGTAACATTTGTGAAACATGTGCTGCTGCTGTATCTTTCCCTGGTAATACAGACTAGGAGGCAACTTTATAGCCTTCTCCATTCTGTGTAGTAAATGTATACAACGCAATACTTGCATCACGGTTTTTCTGAGTCAACAGATGCCGGCTGTAGTCTGAGCTAATACCATATAAATCAGTTTTCTGAACACTGGATTATAAAAGTGGGAGAAAGAAAATCATATTGCAGGGTGTGCTTGGGATTCCCTGTTTTATATCCATAAGGTACTGAGTGCATCCTGATATGGGGGCAAATACCCTGGACTGAAAAATACATAACGTGCAATTTGCATGGTATTGCTGTGCAGTGAGACCAACTGTGGCTGCCTAGAGTTAGGCATCTAAATAATCAGATCACCTCGTTAGGTGACCAACTTTAGGCAGCCTAATTTGTAATGTTTGGCCTAAGCATGTTACCATGTGCTGTGTTATACGTGTGTTTTATTGATATAGCAGTCATGCCAAGGGGTTTCTGGGCTCCTGCTTTCTACGACGCGCTCTCTATAAACATTACAAATGTTTCTTTGCAGATGGCAGAACAGCTGATGACTTTAGCATATGACAATGGCATTAACCTGTTTGACACAGCAGAAGTCTATGCTGCTGGGAAGTAGGTACCTTCTATGTTTATCTAACCAGGAGACACAAGTAGATGTGTTTCAATAAATGGGTGATTGCTGTAAACATCCAGAATGACTCTTTCCCTGGCTACCTGACTTCCCCTGATGGAAGTGCTTTTACTATGTTATATTTTTTCCAGTATTTTTTCTTTTGTTCCAGAGTTCTCTAAAATGCGCACACGCACCCCGGCCCAACCCCAAAGCTTCATGTCCTGGATTCCCTGCCAAGTCTCTTTGCTTTGCCCTTTGCTCTGCCAGAGGGGTATGTGGCACCTGCTCGGTTCTGCTCTCACTCCCTGCTCTTATGGAGAGCAAAAGTGCAGAGCAAGAATGAAATCTGGGTCTCGCCTCAGCGGGTGGCCGGTGCGTACGCTCTGGTATTTCAGCAGCTTTATTACAACAGAGACTCCTGCCCCATAAAGTTTTTCTCCCAGAATGATGACATCCCTTCTGCATTCCTTTGCCAGTGAAAATCCAGGGGTTTTTTTTTTTTTAGCTTCTAATTAAGTGCTCTTCACTATGGAGCGCACAGGCTGCGTCTTTACTGCAAAAGTGGTGTGTTTCCATCGAGATGGCTATCGCCAGTGGGAACAAGGCATGGCAGTTTTTACCTCATCTCACTTCCTCGAGGTAAACCCCATATTGGCAGGGAGAGGGGTATAGGGTTGAACTCAACTAGCTACGTCAAAGTAAAAACAGCTTCATCTCCGCTTGGATTTTACATTGCAATGGGTGTCCCAATGGAAAAACCCCTTCGGTGGCAGTGAAGAGTCAGGCATAGTTAGAACAGACGGGGAATGTAGACAATCAAGTCCTAAGCCCCAGCACTGCTTCAGCCAAGTGACAGATTGCAGATACGTTTTCCCTTAATCCCATTGTTCTGCCTGTATCCCTCGGCCAGGGGTCCCATCTGATTCTCTGTTCGTGACAAAGGGGCGATCGCTGGGGAGGAGTGCCAGGGTGCTCTGTCGTTGATGTTCATCGCTCCTGCCGGGTTAGCCAGGCATTTTATGGTTTAAGACCTAAACAAAACCTTTGTTCACCAACAGAACAGACTGTTAAAGAGGTTGAGAAAAGTTGTTTAAAAAGTTCGCTGGCTCCATTGCTGCTCCTGCCTGGCAAATGCTGTGAGAAAGGGCAGCAACCGTGCCGTCTTTAGTCCCCAAACTCGGTTTGGGGGGCAGGACATAGTACGAGTTGGCCTGTGCAAAAAGCACTCCTGAGAGCCACAGAATTGTTACAGCTTGCTGTGTCTGGATGGTAAATTCACGTAGCTTGGTTCCTCAACACACTGCCCGCCTCGTCTCAGAAAACCACTGTGGAATCTAGCCAGGCCTATACACCCAGCTGGGTGCAGGGTCTTGTCCCTGCTCAGAAACGGGGCCCATATAAGTACCGTAGATAGATAGCGGCTCAAACTGCCATTTTCCACTGGCCCGGCACAGTCTGTGAATGAATGTATTTTATTTCTATTGGTTTCAGTGCATTTGAAGCACTTATCCCTGACTCCAGGTGCTTTGACAGCACTGAAACAGACAAAATCAGAGAAAAACCCAGTTCTCCTTCAGAGAATGAGCTGCCTCCATTCCCTTGGCTACACACAGTGAACTGCTAAGGCACCTGGGGCAGTCTGGACTAATAAGTGGGGGCACCTGCTCACAAGAGATGGAGATTTGGAAGGCAGAGGTGTCAAGGGATTCGGATTGTACAAATTGATATGAAATGGTGCTTGAGCAGCAATGCTAGTCTAATATACACTGACTTTGCCCAGCAGTTTACAGGTGTGCAAAACGAGGTTCTGC